>NW_025779011.1:0-25571 GCF_021130785.1 Homalodisca vitripennis | reverse complement strand
ATTGTAACAATGATTACTGTAATTGTAGATTACTGTTTTTAATGAATGATGTTAGTCTTGGTGACAAACTTGTCAAAAGAGTTCCGG
The DNA here is from genome assembly GCF_021130785.1 of Homalodisca vitripennis. Taxonomy (NCBI): domain Eukaryota; kingdom Metazoa; phylum Arthropoda; class Insecta; order Hemiptera; family Cicadellidae; genus Homalodisca; species Homalodisca vitripennis. The sequence continues at coordinate 25,484 of NW_025779011.1, read as the reverse complement.
TGCAATTTCAGGAAGATTATCAGGTTTACTAAGTATGCTTGACCTGCATATATATTAACGAGTTCTATTTCTTAAAACAGTTAAGAAACTGGAAAAAAAGGAATTAACATAAAATATTACTCTTTTTATACTTAATTAAAACGTGTATGTTTTTGAAGTTCGATTTTAGTAATGATTTTATTTTTTCATATTGTAACATAGATAAATAATAATATATAATTTTTAAAGCGTTGTACTCACTTATAGCACAAATTTGTCTAGTTCCTAATATCTCAGGAACATATATATATATATATATATATAAATATATAATAATATATTTTAATATTGATATATATAAAATACATAATTACTCATTAGTCAGACTACCACCTTAAAGAAAACCACTTACGGTAAGTCTCTATAATTAACAATAATGGTTAGTGCAATTATTATTTTTTTTAAACCATTTGGTATTAGAAGCTTTAAGTTTTTTGATTTATAATTTTCTATTATTTTGTAATTTTTTTTATATGACTGGACTTATTAATAAATTGTATATTGTTGCTTTATACTAAAAATTAAGATAGGGTCATATTGTATATTAATAAAGAAAATAAAAATGTAATCAATTATTAATTATTAGCTGTTACAAAATACTGCAATAATGCAGCTACAAGATGAACTACGTTGTGGTTTTATTTAAAAATCTTGTTTGTGTTCCTTAACATTGTAAAAATGTTAATTGACGATTCTTATAATTTCCATCCTTTAACCTTTACTTTGTTTGAATGCCGACAGTTTAACTTTTTCTCAGAGAAAGATTCTACGGAAAGAAATGTTATGTTATATTATTTTACCTTTTATTAGAAAGAATGTAAAAATTCCTTCATTCAGGTTTAAATAGTTCAGCGCTAACCTTAATAGCAAAAAATGGCACTTTTCATATGGTAATTTGTCAGTATCCGATAACCGTTTTCAAGTGCAATCTGGTACGCTATAGAGAAGCATGCGGAGGTTTATATGAGCGCCATAATCAGCAATGCCAATAATTATGCCCAGTCGCCTCCATACAAGGTACAGAATTGAATTGTGGGCAGTAAATCAGATTGGCAAAGCAAATCCCAACCTTGGCTCCATAATTCACATTACTAGGAGTAGCTTTGGCGTTTTTAGTAACTCACTTAGTCTATGAATGTAAATATTATGAAATACAACACATTTGATAACTAAAAATAGCTATTTAAACATATTTCCAAATGGATTGGATTTATTTTTTCGTGGTAGGTTTGATATTTTTTGGCAAATATCGCGCAGGTTTATCTCAATATCACAATATATTATATAAGTTATTCACAGTTTAAAAAATAAATTTTTTACTAACTAAAGAAATGGGGCATTAGCAAATTATAAAAGTATTGGTTGTATATTACTTATGGACCAATCTAATATAGAATAAAGTATTTATTCAACACGAAACCCTGGTAAAATGTAAACAAACGATATGTACTGTACATTTAAAATGCCTAATTTATGTGTATTATTGTAAAACTATTGTGTTTACTTTAGTATCTTTGACATTAGGATCATCGAACCTCATAATAGATATCACCGATTAAATATTGGTAATACACTACAAATATACAGATAACTATTTTAACATGGGTTATAATGAACTACATTAAATCATTTTCTATTACACAATAGACACAATATAAAATAAAAACATGTATATAGATTGTTTTTATTTTTATATAAAACATCTTCAACCATTTTAAATTAAATTCCTGTTTGAGAATATTATTTGTTAAATACCGTCTTGTGGATGAGAATAACCTTAAGCGATACATATATAAATAATGGAAATAAAATTTTGATTTTACAAATTGAAATCTTTTTAGAATTTATATTTACCTTTTCAATTTATCGTGAAAATAAATTGTCAAAAAAGAAAATTAAAGATATTTTTTAATCCTTTCGTATGTGTTTGGTCAATAAATGCATACATGGTAATTATAAATAAATTATAAGGAAGGCAATTTTGAAACAAAGTAAAACAACTAACTGTTAATTTTTAACAAAGTAGTTAAACTATAAAACAAACCTAATTTATATTCAGCATTTAGCTCCATACAAATAGATAAAAAATTTGGCATTATAAACACTTCAAATCATGCCATAGTAAGGAAAAATATGGCATTGCATGATCTACGCCAGGATTATAAATTTATTCTTTGCACGCTGCATGAATTCCATAAGAATAATCTCAAATTATATTTATTTTAGATGCTGTGAAAATTTACCCTAACTCAGTAGGGGAAGTAATGGGGGGAAACTACTTTTGATTATGTTTTTTTACTTAATATTAAAAATATACGTCATTTAAGATTTAATTTTATAAAATACTGTTTTTCCAGAAACTGAGGTGTTATGCGTGGAAATGGTTTAACTAGAGCATAAGTGGTATAAGGAAATTTTCAAAACAAAATCATTAAAATATTAAAAACATCCACTGTCAATATAAATTTTTTATACGTACATTAAACATTTTCCTATCAGTTTTTTTTGACTTTAAAAATAAACTGTTTATAATGTTTTAATAAAAGTTCCTATTCTTAAAGACGATTCCAATAGTAGAGTGAATAAAGTAATTTTAATGCCAACTTGGAAGAGGTAAATGGAATGTTTTTTAAGAAGTACAAAAATGATCCTTGAGAGCTGTTTGACAAAGCTGCAAAAGAGAAGCCACGGCTTATTGGTTTACAATCGTAAATAACCATTAATAAATTAGAGTACGTTTAATTGGTTAGTTTTTATTTATACACTCGTAAATTATAAAACTGATTGTACTTGCAATTTTTACAATGATCCATTTCTTAGAGTTTACTGGGATTAAATATAGGTTCTATTATAACTTTTGAAAATTCCTTCAAGGCTACACCTCCACTGGTCTAACATTTAATAAATTGCAATCTTGGAATCTGTAAAAATTGCAAAAGTATTTAACTTAAAAACCCAGTAAGATTAGAAATTTGAAACCTGTTAAGTGTTACAGGTTGAATTTTGACATGCACCGAACTGATATGGGTTTAATTTAATTTAACCAATATATTGAATCCGTTTTCGTTTATAGAGTGATTTCTATCAATGAATTGAATATGTGGAATGTTCACTACCAATGTAAGAGTACAAAATTTTGGTTTCGTCAGTAGGAGAAGCATATTTAGAGTAGCTTGAAGTAACAACAAATGGAGGGACGGAGCATTAGCACGGTTTTAAACAGAATCATCTCTTCCCGTGACCTACAGTTTGCAAGAAACAAGGGCGACGCCAGTGAGTCCCGTGATTATAGTAAGGTGGAATCGCAAAGCATTACGAAAAACACTAAAATATCAGATTTTTATGGAAATAACAATCGACCGACGGAGGTCATCACATCCCATTCCTCAATGAAGAATTTTAGGTAACATAATACGATACTGATTAGGTACATAAATACCGGTATGAATTTCTGGTATAAGTTCTGGACCCTATGAAATAATGGAGATATAAATAAAATGGATGGGAAGCTAGAACACGTACTTTACTGTATCATGTATCAAATTTACATATGGATAGCAAAGTGTCCCCTAATGTAAGTAAACTTTTATGTTGATTTTAGTCTTCTGTATTCTATAGACATCTACTATCCACAAATTTTTAGAAAACTGTATTGTTTTTTAAATCAAATCACGTTACAAAATTATAAGTAGGTTTATATGTTCTTTCTCGGGGCGAAATAATTAAATTACATTTTTCTTGTAAATGTAATATATTTTACTTTTAAATTCATTATTAGTACTATTTATTACGAGCACTAAAGATTTTTACCTCATCAATTATATATGATTAATCTCGTTAGAAAAATATCATGGGACCCTATCGTATTACATCACATGTGCTTTCATTAAGAAAGCTACGAAATTTGACTTTAGGTTTCCTCTAAATACAGTAGATATAAAATTGTTTAAGTCATACTAAAATTGTAGAAGGTATTAAATAAAATGTACGGATTGTTGCATATAAATTGCAGAGGGAGCTGCTGTTGTGTGCTAGTTTAGTATAATTATAGAGAAACCTTCACTGCGGCTCTATACCTAGTAGGCTGTAGTACTCTCAATCCATGTTTACTGTAGAGAACCTGTTAAACTTCTGTACAACAACTGTACTTAACATCATCTCTTTTCCCTGGACTTCTTAATTTTTATGAATAAGTGAATCGCGGCCACTGAGTTATCAGAGCATAGTATGTTATTACTTCTATCTGGTTTTGACCAGCACCTTCAATGGGATTTTATTTAGTTATTTTTGCTTGTGGCCTTCGTACTTTTTACACACACACACACACACACACAGATATATATATATATATATAATATATATATATATATATATATATATATATATATATATTTCGCTTCTTAAGTACGACTCCTACTTAACTACCTATACTTAAGTTATTTTCATGGACATCTCTTAGACATCATTTTGCATGTATACGTTTTTTGTCACTGTTTGTGCAGTCTATCCACAAGACATCTTGAGAAAGGTTTTCATTCTTTGATTATACGTTTTAAATAAAGATTAAGTTCTGTATAGACATGCACGAGTTCAATGGTTGTATGGCCACATCCAGGGGATTTGCCTGAACGTTATTGAAGCCTGCCACTCATTAGGCTTGAAATGTTTCTCTTCTGGCTGCTTATGGAATGTAAATATTCTATTTCTCTATTGTTTTAATGCACCTCTTTCTATCCACAGGATACCTCGAGAAGCTGAACCCAGAAGAAAGGTGCCTTTGACTTATTTTGCTTAAAAGGTCAGTTGAAGCGAAGTGCATGGCATTTTTGTGGCGTACTTCTTCAATAAAATAATCAAAAATATCATGGGAAATTAGTCACATCAAAATATAAGATTTTGTTTTTAAATTTGGTACCATATCATGTATAGTTGTGGTTATGAAAATATGTACTTATTTAAGGTAATCTAATAATAAGATTGTAAATTAATAATATTTTTACATTTAAGAAACAACTAAATCATTACTCTTTGAATAATATTTAATATTACATTATTTTCATAATCAGCAAATATTTTCTTTTCACGATACATGATTTTAAAGTATGCAATTAGTTTGTATTCAACTAGCAGTAGCAGTTGTGGCTTCGCTATCAATTTCGTAGTTTTTTGCAGCCGTATAGGCACTTCTGGTTCGACTGAATTATAATTCCGACGAAATGATAAGTTTTTTTAATATTATTCCACGATAAAAATTATGTCCAAAGTGTATATGTCTAGTAATTGTAATTTACTCTAATCATAGAACTCGTATTTTGCCATAGCTAATATCTGATCTTCTAGAAGTTGCTGTTTTTCACGCAATTTAGTAGACTTTTGCACGTGTAAGACCACTATTGGTTTGAATTAATTATATTTAATACAACAATATGGAGTTTGCATTGTTGCCATGATCAAGAACATTTGTAATAAATGTATATTCATAGCAATGTAATTTACTTCGTTCTTAGTATTTTCCGTTCTATACTTGATTTTGCTTTGTTTTCCCGATGAAGAAAAATATAATATCACATATCAGAAAAACCTACATAAAAAATAATAGTAGTTGCTTATCTATCTCAAAGACCATAATAATGTCCATGTAAAATGTCATTACAATCGGGTGAAAAGTTTATGCGTGAAATCAAAACAAAGAAATACAGGCATTCTCGCTTTTAAAATATTATTAGGGATTGTATAAATGTATATTCGTAATTTTCTGAATCGTTTCATTATAAAAATTTTTATTGCATAATAAAATTACAAATTTATAACTCTTTTTAAGTTATCATCAAATTACCAGAGAATAAGACAATAGTTACAGTGATATTATAGTTACAAAATATGTCTTAAGATAGATTGGCCTACAGAATACTTTTTTCTCTGTTATATTTTTATCCGTTGTAGAGAAAATAATAAATAAATGTATATAAATGTAATCCCTGGCCCGATTAACTGTACCTATAAGGTTATTTCACTCACATCACTCCACTATCATTTAACTCATATGATTATAAATGATAAAAAGGTCCCATTTTAATTATTAGAATAGTGGTAAACATGTATAAAACCAGATATATTATTGGCGACTTAAAGGCTTTTACCCTTATATATAAAGAGAAGCTTCTTTTAAAACATAGTTGTTCATATTTTAATTTTGGAACTGCAACATTTTACGTTCTTATTTTTGAGCTTTACATTGTTTCCCCGTTAATTATGTGACTCTCGTTTAGTAAAATGAAAGAACAAAGACAATCTTATACAGTTTCGGGTAACATTACTATTCATGAGCCATTTCTAAAACGTCGTTTCATGAAACAAGGACAAAGACTAAGATACAGTGACTATTTCCAAGCCGTGCTGAAACCTTGTACTCAGGATATGATATTCTCTATCTGAATGGCTTAGAGGCACTTTAAAACAAGGATTATCTGTAGCTTTGTTCCTTCATGTTTACCATCAAGTATTATTACCTCTTTCTCCAGACTGGTGTAAATTTGGTACGTTTTTTATGTTGCCTATAATTATAATAGACAGAATTTATACACAATATTAGTATTGCACTCTGAGATACCCCATGAATTATAGAACACAATAATCTATGTGACGTTTTATACTATTACCAGACCTAAACAAAATATTTATCATAGTATAGATTCATATATTTAAAAAAAACCGTACTATACATTCCTAAAATGTAGGAAACTATTTTGGTATGTGGTTTATAGTGTAAGAAAATAATTATATTTTTCATCTAAAACTATTTTCTATTTTGCTACGTTTGCAGTCTGTAATGTATTTTTAATAAAGCTGTATAAGTCGGAAACGGTTATAGTTATGGGTTTGCAATATTGCACGCTTATACGTAATACTCGCCTTCGGCTTGCTGGGGGCTACGCCCCCAGTCCCCTAATGGAATTGGGAAGTTTGACTAAATGCGGGTATAATCGGAATTCGGAGACAGGTTAAGTCCGAGCATTAGATTAGGGATCTGGAAGTTTAAAGTAGACCCTATTTTAATGATTCATTCCGGATTCTACCAAACTTTGGACTTTGGAGGGCGTTTTGCAGCTTAACCATACGAGAAAAAGTGACTGAACCTTTTACTGTCGGATATTTAATTTAATGTTTCGATTCTGACCTCGGATTTTAGCTTCTGAGTTTCGGTTTAGCCAATACACAGCATGGAAGAAAATGTTGCACTGGTCAGCTATTTGTGAATTGTTTAGCGTAATGATAATAAAAACCCGATTCTAAGTTAGAATTTTAAAATGTTAAGAGAGTATAATTTGCTCAGGAGTTTAACTATTAATCCCAGGAAATTCCCTTTGGGGGGTTAATGTTACCGGGTGTTAAGACATCTCTTAATTTACTAAAGAGATTATTTGGTCCGTAACAGGAAATTTCGGGGTGGGGGGTAAATGTTACCGAGGGTTAATATATAAATATATAGAGAAAAGTCATTGGGAATTAGCAAATCCAGAGAATTAGCTTGGGAGAAAAGTCTGCACTTGGCAGCTAGTGTGAATTTTTGAGTGTAAATATAATAAAAAAAAAACATACACTAAATTAGTATTTTTTAACTTGTTTAAGAGGTTTCATATGCTCAGGAGTTTATCTAGTCATGCCAGGAAATTCCCTGGGGGGAGGTTAAATGTTACCGCGGGTTAAGGCATCAGGGGGTTTAATTTACTCAAGAGATTATCTGGTCATACCAGAAAATGCCGGTTGGGGGGTGTTTACCGGGGGTTAATGACACACGTGGGCCTCTTGTAGAAGGTGTTGTGTCTGTGAACATAATTCAAAATCACTTTGTCCCTATCTATTTTTGACGCTTCGCTTAACGCTCAGCCAATTCGCGATGTGGGCTAGTAAACGTATACTAGTCATTCGTTTACATAGTAATACAAACCCAATCTGAAACCGGGATGAATTGCACACATTTTTGTTCTGTATCAGATTATTAAGTTGATCAGGGGTTTCATTTACTCAGGAGTAATTCCCGGGAGGGGGGTTAGTGTTATAGGGGGTTATCAGAATACGTGGTTCTTTACTGGGGGAGATTTATTGACCAGATAATCTTAAACTGGAGCAATTTCTACAAATAGTCGTCGCATAGATCTTAAAACCACCTAAAATAGCCAATTCATGACAAACATTTTACCATTGAGAGCGTTTATATGGCTTATGCAAGTATATACGGAAAAATTGCTTGACCTTTTTTGTAGATCTAATCATTGTCTAGGTATAAAAAAATTAATTTTTAAGTTACAACCAATGGTTCGACCGCTACCCACCGCCTCCAGAAACAGAAATCTCATGTAAAAATTACAAAATATTTTAATATAAACGAGTTTTTGCAGCCAAACCATTGACGATAGGGCAAAAAGTAACTGAAGTCTTTTTGTAGATCACGTGATCTTATAATTCAAGTACTACATCTATCTTTTTTAGGGAATCAATGGTTTGGCCACTATGGAGCCCGGAGTCTAACATTTTACGTGAAAATTACGCCTCCAGGCCCCCAAAGTGAGTGCTTAAAAATTCGGGGATTAGATAGATTTGGTAATTGGTTAAATATATGAGGTTTCATGTTCCCTGCTGCATCCTATTCGGAGAATCGTACGGGTGATAATGCTTCGCTAACTCTCAGCCAAATTGCGTGTGGTATATAAAAATAAACAATGAATTTCGGCGAAAAATAAAGGGACGTGTTAGCAAATTTAAGAGACAAGAAATTGGGGAGATAAATAAAGTCCGAGATTATTTTCGTTAGAAAATGGTAAGTTGAGTGTTTTAATTCTAACCAGAGTTTTTGAGTTTGAGGGCGTTTTGTGGCTTAACCGTAGGAGTTACGACAAAAATTGACTGGAACCTTTTTTGTCGAAATTTAATTTTGTGTTTCCATTCCCCCGTTGGATTTGTTGTAGGACCTTTTGTTTAGCCGGCACCGAGCTTGCAAGGAAAGTCTGCACTGGTAAGCTTTTGTGAGTTGTTTATTGTAAAGATTATAAAAACCCACCCTAAGTCAGTATTTTCAAGTTGTTTAGGGGTTTAATTTGCTCAGGGGTTTATTTAGGCATGCAAGGAAATTTCGCAGGGGGTGTTTAATGTTACCTAGGGTTAAAGACATCAGGGGGTTAAATTTACACAGGATATTATCTGGTCATACCAGGAAATTCCAGGGGGGTAATGTTACCGGGGCTTAAGACACACGCCGGCCTCTTTTGGAGGGTGTTGTGTTTGTGAGCATAAATAAAAGTCACTCTTTCCTTAATTACTATTGACCTTAGCTAACGCTCAGTCAATTCACAATGTGCTCTAGTAGACATATACTAGTCAGCCGTTTACTTGGTAATACAAACTAAATCGGGAACTGTTATGAATTGCACAATGTTTAGTCGGAAAATGAAAATTCCCTAACATTTCCAATTCACAAAAAAAAATTTCCATTGAGAGCGTATAACAAGCTTACGGAAAGATATACACCAAAAGCTACTGAAAGCTTTTTGTAGATCCTATCAATAGCTATTTACAAACGTTTTGAGATTTAAGCTAGCACAATCGGGGTCAACCGCTATCGTCTCCACTAAACAAACTAAACCATACAAAATATTAACATTTATTAGCCAAACCGATGGTGATAAGGAAAAAAGTCACTAGACCTTTTTTGTAGATCGCATTACGTTGTATTAATACATTATTAAGTTGATCAGAGGGTTTAACTTCATCAGGAATTCATCTACCAGGAAATTCCCGAGAGGGAGGTTTATGTAATGGGGGGGTTATAAGTACGGCGAAGTACTTTTCTGGGAAATGTGTGTCTGTGCCACGAGAATATGTATACAGTAATTTTTATCAAAATAAAAACATTGATCTGGGGGTTTATATTACTTAGGAAATTATCATTCAATATCAGAGTCATTATTTCATTAAATTAATTAAAAAGTACGATGTCCCTATCTACTATTGACGCTTCGCTAACGCTCAGCCAATTGACGATGTGGGGTTGTAGTCACTCGTTCACTTAGTGACACAAGTTAAATCCGGAACTAGAACGGATTGCACAAATTATAGTCGAATCATATTTACAACTGATATTGCTAATTGCGACCAAGATTTTCCATTAAGAGAGATTTTAGGACTTACGTAAGGATATACTACAAAAATCTACCTAACCTTTGTTTTAGATCTCTTGATTGTCTAGTTATTGAACATTTAGGATTTAAGTTATGACAAATCGTTCGGCTGCTACCGCCTTCCAGAAACAAAATTCTCACGTAAAAATTATAAAATATATCCTTTTAAACAGGTTTTTCGGCCAGACAATTTAGGATAGGGCAAAAAGTTACTGAACTTTTTTTGTAGAACACGTCATTTAATAAAACTTATTAAAATACGTGTTTTGGGCTACGACCAACCGTTTAGCCTCTATCAAGCATGGAATGTAAAGTTTTAGGCAAAAATTTCCAAATATTTTCACTTAATCGCGTTTTGTGGCCAAACCAATGGAGTTAGAGTAAACATTTACTGGACCTTTTATGTAGATAACTTCAATTCCTAAATCCAACCTTTGCTTTATGTTGACTTCCGACCAATAGTTTCCCCGCTATTAACCCCAAAATCTAAATTTACAGGTAAAAATTACAAAAAATTGCACATAATCACGTTTTTTTTTTTCGGCCAAACCACTGGAGGTAGAGCAAAACATTACTTGACCTTTTCTGTAGATCGCTCAATTTGCTAATTTGATGGGTCAATCAGATTTGAGATACGGCCAACTGTTCGGCCGCTATCGGGCTTGAAAACATTATTTTAGCGAAAAAATCTCTGGAATGTCAAATATTCGAGCGTTTTGTTGCTTAAACCATAGAAGATAGAGCAAAAAGTCACTTAACCTTTTTTGTAGTTCAATTCATTCCTGACTAACGATTTTCGTCAGATCAGAGCTAGATCCAACGGTTCGCCCCCTATCGGGCTTACAAAAAAGGCCTGCAAGGGTAAAGGAATGCGCGTTTTCTTTGCGAATTTTTTTGAGGGGTTTAAAAATTAAAATTCCCGGTTTTTAGAGTTTTATTTCTGCTGAAAAATGGTCTTTGGTTGATGGCTTTTTAATTATTTGAAGTAACATTTCTGGGAAAGCGATGGTAAAGAACACCTCTTTATCACACATAAAAGGTAACTTTTAAACAAAAATAGTTGATACTTTTTTATGAAAGAATGGTAAATAAAGCACTAATTGCATGTTACTATAATCTTGTACTTCAGCCTATAACAATACAGATGGCATAAAATGAGAAAGCATAAAATTATTAACCACCATCAAAAAAGAAGGCTTTGCGCAATTCTGTCAACCTTAAATGCTACTTTTTTAAAACTCTTCTGATTGGAAATCACTTTGGAATTGTTACATTTAAAACCATATGGATGTTGCATAGAAAACAATTAGCGGAGATGCTAATCCTTACGATTATTAGGACTTAACTCAGAATTTCTAAGTAGCAAATATTACTTTGACAGGTTTGTTTTCGGAATGACGTCCCTACTCGAGGCTATATAAATACGTGGTGCATATACATACATGGGTTTATTCTGAGCGTGTGGGGCTGGGGTTTTCTGACCATGAGTCGTATGTTTCTCAGAGAGCACTGGGGAGACTGCGAGGCATGTATACGCTGAGATCCACCCTTCCAGAGTCCGTTAAGCTGCGTCTTGTCCTGTCTGTCGTGTTGCCAATTTTTTATTACTGTTTTCTTGCATACGGCAATAGCATCTCAAAGGAAGACGAAGAACGAATTCAAAGAATGCAAAAAAAACTGCAATTCGATTTGTATACGGGCTCTGTGGAAGAGATCACGTGCCACCCCTTTCGAGATGCTGCAGGACTCATGACCATGGATGCCGTGTGTAGGATGCTGACGTGCTGCCTTATAAACAATGTACTGCTCCAGCGGGAGCCACGGTACCTAGCAGAAAGGCTGTGCAGTCGTGCTGAGATCGTTTGCAGCAACACTCGGCAGAGTGACCAACTTCACTTTAGCAAAGTGAGGTTGGAGATTGGTCGTAGGGGATTTTCCCATTTTGGTCCAAAGTTTTTACAACGGTCTCCCTTGTGACCTTAAATTGCTTAAAGGTCGCCATTTTAAACTTCAGCTAAAGAAGCACCTCTTTTCACTGGAGTGAAAGTTTTATAACATTTAACTTTGTACTTTTAACTGTTTTCAATAAGTTTAGTGTCTAAAATATATTGTATCATGTTGACGTGAGTTATTATGAAAAACAGATGTATCTGATAATCGCTTGAAATAAAAGGCACGTTTATTTTATTTATTTCAACGTATTATTCAATAGGCTGGAACAGTTACTATTTGTTTTCCAGACAATGTAAGAATATTTTTTCTTGTATAATTTATAGTCTGTCCGTATTACGGGAATCTCAAGGATGAAATATTTAAAGGTATATACTTAAAAAAGAGAAGCCTGTTACGCAAAACTTAACGTGACACTTCAGTTTGGTTAAGCAGCAATATACTATTATTACGGTCCTATATAGTTCTGGAAAGAAATGTAAGGAAAATTACTTATATTTGATTGAATAATAGGGTTTAATAATAAATCCATATGCAAAGTCTGATCACCTATTGAAATATTATTCAATTTTATAATAAATCTCTAAATTTTTAAAGAATTAACAACATTAAGAGCGTGTAATTAAATGCGATAAACTAAAGCCTGCATATTTGGAAATAGGCAGCATTTACTCCTACGGGTGTATTACGGGGAATTCAACTGACAGATTTGACATCTAATTTTAGATACGTCATTCATGTTGATTAATAGATCGCACTACTCTACTTCCGGCCATGACTCAATTCCTTACGGCAAACTGTTAATTGATCTCGTTCATCATGAAATATGTACCTTCGATAAATATACTAATAACTCTCTTGTACACAAATTTACGGCCAAAGTATTTTGAACAGATTTTGAGAATGTTATCCATTCGAATTTTTTATAGCAATAACTCTCCTCTTCTGATTTAGTATGGTTTCAAACTTAAAAACTAGATTTTATTTGCCCCAGTCACTAATATACAACAGTACCGTATACTGCAGAATATGCTACAAGTTGCATTTCGTGAATTAGCTTTTGTTTAGGGTGGTCTGTATATTCAGTCAAAGATGCTTGACAAAAACGGTGTTAGGGGTTCTTAGTTGTATGAATAAATACATAAAAACATATGCGTGTATATATATATATAAAATTTTATATATGTATGTGTAATTTATTTTTATAATTCAAACAAATTATTTATACATCATTCTGAGTTCAACGCTAATAGTATTGTTGGTTTGTCATTTAGTAATATATTCGACTTATATTTAAACGTAATTTTTTATATTTAATATTTTATTTTTATCTTATTCCCTAATTAGTATACAAGCCAAAATGGAATAAGACATTACTTCGGATCGTCACTTATTAATTGTTCTTATAGTTCGTTACTTTTAACGTTGGTAAATTTTGTTGTAGTTTAATTTGTTTTTTATTTATTTTTCACTATGTAGGACTTTTACGTTAAATTTATTTCTGAATTTACTTTTGTACAAGTAAAGCAATTTTATCAATTTTTATCCTATTTAATACATTTATCCCTCTGTATCAGGGGCCATTAAAGGGACCTAATCAACACGAATGTGTTAAATGTTTTTATCAAACACATTCACTTATAAATTAAAATAAATACATTCACATTCATAAATTACATATCAACACAATTAAAATGTTTGGTTTACTCTTGAGCCAGCACTCTGGGCACCGGATGATGACTTGATATTTAGGTAGTGTTCTTGCACATCTTTGTTGCTCGATGTACAAGGCACACTAGGGGACTAGGAGCTGGCTGAGCTGCTGACATGGGCTGCAGCTGGTCATGCCATTGCAGGGGAATTAGTAGAATTAGAATACGTAATATCCCAACTCTAAATATATGACTGTTGACATTTGTTTTAGGCATCTATAAGCACAATACCCAAGAAAATGTATTTGTGGCCACCTTCCTTGTATTACTATATTGTTGAAATAATTAAATATTTATAGAGTTTATAAAAATCAATTACTGAAATAGACTTAAAAACGCTTTATTTTAATTGTGCTTGGTAAAGCACTTGATATGTGTTACTGAGATATTACGTTCAAAACATATAGTCACTTCTTTGTTTATGCCTGTTAATAACCTTTTATACTTGTGTTATACTTCTATGTTCATGATAACCAAAGAAACTTGTAAGTGGGTGTATCAGATACACAATTGTTTTAATAATGATAAAAATCCTTTTAATATTAAAAGGAAATTGTGTTTTTTTATATATATATATATAAACATTTGTAATGACATATTTAGGGACCATTGAGATGAATATCCGCCTATTATTATTTCTGAAATATTTTCGCACTACGCTCCACTAGCCTTTAAAGTGGCAAAAATTCCGCCCTTGGTCTTTAAAGTTGTGAATTATTAAGGGGATAGAACCTTTTGTCTTCTGTGTAAACATTATTTATGTCTTCAATATGCTTTCATTGATATTGAGTACATTCTCTAAGGAATAATACGTGTTTATACAAAGGTTTAGATTTGAGCTATTAGGTGAGTACTTACACACCTAAAAAAATCCATAAAAAATAGATAATCAAAATTGGACACCGAAGACTCCCTTTGAAGCAGTCAGTTTGAAATGTATTAGATGTAATTTCACTGGACCATGCTTTTGAACTAATGTACTAATTCTAAATCAGAATGATCACAATATATTTAGTTTATAAAGAATAAAAATGTCTTTTGTAAGTTAACTATTAACTGTAAAATGTTATCAAATATAAGGTATTATATTTAAAAGACTATGTTATTATCTAAATTTTATTATAAATACAAAGACATATTTATAAATTATAGTTATAAATACAAACCCGTCTTAATTTACTTTTCACATACGTAGTTTTTCTTTTCTGTGAGATATATATAAAATATGCCAACGATTTTATTATAAATATTCACAAATATGTCCTTACACCTAATTATATTGATAACGTGAGACATAATACACTTTTAGGACAGAACCCAATTGAAGAAACAATAACACAAAAAAAACAACAATACATATTTTTGTGAGGAAAATGAAAATAATTTAAAAGTCTCGCGTTCCAGTTATGTGTCATATACAATAGAAAGACATAACTCATGTTTACTCTACTTAGCTTTTAATTTTGTACCACACGTATAGATACGAAACTGAAGACGCTTGACGTATTATTATCTTACAATACCTAATATTGGGTTACCATAGATTTAATTTTCTTGATGCTTCTTAATCTAAGAGTTCAAATCTCTGATTGATGTTACCATTTCAGGCTTATGAAATAAAGAAGTGAATGATAACTTTGATTTTATTAGTTACTAAGAGGTAACTCATCTAATGCTATAAATTTGAAGCAAGTAAAGAGTTGGTTCTGAGACAATCCTGTGTAATGGGAAGCTAAAGTATCTCAGGTGGTAAATATTTGAAAAAAAAAAATTAAATTTACCTGGTGAAGCACAAGTGTCGGATTTCAAAACTAACTTAAATAATCACCGGACCTCAGCATACTTACTCCGTACGAATGATTTATTTTTGTGCAACTAATACAATTAAATATGATAATAGTACGGTTTTATTAACCTAAAAAAAGGCCTAGCCTTGAAATCCAAAGTAAAAGTTTTATTCCAAGTCCAAATTGTTCTATATAACCCTCTTATTGTTTGGTAAAAAGTTACACCATTTTGAGCGTCGGGTTTGGGGGGGAGAGGGAGAAAAAGTAGGAAATTTAGTAGTTTTTTTAGTTTTTTGGAAATTGGTTGAAAACTAAGCTGTTTAGCACAAAGAGTGTTATATACAAAAATATTCTACATAAAATTTTTAAACAAAAAAAGTCCTATGCATATTCCCTGTAAAATTTACGGTTCATGAGTTGCAGACGATGTAAAAATAAAAATGATATAATTTTTAAGGTTTTTTTCCAAATAAAGCTATATATAGAAATAAGTAAATGATTTAATTAAAGAGTAATAATATACTACAGTATTATAGTCAAAAAGAGGCTAAGAGGCACCATAGAAGGTTGAAAAAGTAAAAATAATTGTTAGGAGAAACGTGGTAGTACAAGCAGGCGTGTCCAAACTTCGGCTGTAGTTTCCTCTTCCATTTATCAACTTAGCTCCTTCAAATCCATCAACAATTTATACAGCTCTTCTTCAAGCTGCCAAACAAGGGGCTAGCAATGGTCAAACGATAACAATGGTGACTTTTGATCAGCCATTGTATGCTAAAGCTCGTGAAATAGTAGCCGCAGCATCTCATGACAGCCCGTTGAAGTCACTCTTCATTAGACTAGGAGGATTTCATTTGTTGATGTCCGTTTTGTCAGCGATTGGATTCATCATGGCAGGTAGTGGTTTGGAGGAGCTGTATAGTACTGTGTATGCTAAAAACAGTGTTCAACAAATGATGAACGGGAAAGCTTACTCTCGGGTCATTCGTGCTCTCTGCCTAGTCGAAGAAGCACTGATGACTGTATTTTTGAAAAATAATGAAACTCTCATAAGTGTGAATAAAGATGAGCTTAATAATGTCTATTCCAATTTCAAGCTTGAAAATGCCTCTCTTGAAGAGATTGCACAGTCAACCGTGGTAAAGAGCTTTGTAGACATTTTAGAAAACCAGCTTAGGCGTTCAAATGGATCTGGACGAACACAAAAACTGTGGATTCAGTTCATAGAAATGGTTGAAATCGTTCGAATGTTTATAAGAGCAGAGAGGAGTGGGGACTTTCTCCTTCACCTTCATTGTGTCCATCAAATACTTACCATTTTCCATGCATCTGGTCACTTTAACTACGCTAAATCTGCACACGTTTACCTACAAGACTCGCTGGAACTTCTCAACACATTGCACCAAGAAAACGATTTATTTGTTTAATTGTGGTTATTTCACCATCCGACGAACTGAAAAGTTTTGGTCTGGAGTATGGAGTGATATGACCATAGAACAGGTTTTGATGAGGTCCTTAAAAAGCATTGGTGGATTGACTGGAGGTAGAGGAATCACAGCGACAACTATTGCCACTTGGATCAATTCCATGCCGACTTGTTCTCGGGTGTGCGAAGCAATGGAAGAGTTTGCAGGTGTTCGCCCGCCTCTCTTCAGAGCAGCACGTGGAGCTACAAGATGCAAGGCAAAAAAGAAACAGTAAGGACTTGCAAACCTTCATTTCTTGGATTGAAGAACATAATCCGTTCTCTAAATCACCTGAACTCTCTTCCTTGTCAACAGGGGTTATAGGTGATGAAACTGTAAACTGCGATAAAGCATTTGAAATAGGAGCCATATCCATCAAAGCTATTGAAAACAAAACATTTAAAGAAATACACAAAAGAAAGTTTGCTGTCTAGTCTCTAGCCTCTATAACGAAGTCGGTGAAAATTAACAACGACATGGTATGTGTAAATCCTAACACTCTCTTACATCGGATGGTGTGTACAGTAAGGAGTGATGAGAGATTAGAGGAAATTTTTCAGTTTGAACTCTGTGCATATCCTCCATCACTGTTTGACGAATCTGGCTTGATGAGGAAGGGGAAAAAATCATCAATGGTGACGGTTTTGGTTTCAGATTCAAAATAATCATCAAACATCGATGACCCAGTGAAAGTGTCCCTATATAATTGACGGAGGCCACCTCCTACATTGTGTTGTCTGGCAACAGCCTGCTACATTTAAACAGATTTGCGAGCAATATAGTGATTACGTATATACTCATTATGGAAAAGCGACTGTTGTTTTTGATGGTTACGAACGAAGTAACACAAAGGATCAAGAACACCTACGAAGATCACGTTCCAACATTGTGGTCAAAGTAGAAGACTCAATCCATGTCAACATAAATCAAAATGAATTTTTAGCTAGTGCTAAAAACAAGATGGGTCTAATAACCCTCCTTTCATCGCACTTGCAACAATGTGGTTGCACAGTTCTTCAAGAATCGGGTGATGCTGACCTATTAGTAGTCTTAACAGCTATTGATGAAGCGAAGAAAGATGTTCAAACGTGTGTTATTGGTGATGACACGGACTTATTATTACTGTTGACTGTCCACGCACCTTCAGGGAATAAACTGAAAATGGTCGTACCTAAAAAAGGAAATCACCAGGAAAAAGTGTACATTATTTCTGACATTCAGCAAGGCATTGGGAATATGAAAGATGTACTTCTGGTTACATACGCCTTCACAGGATGTGACACTGTGTCTGCTGTCTATAAGAAGGGAAAAATTGCACCTTATAGGAAAGTTCAAGCCAACAACGTTCTTCGTGAAAAACTTCTGGTCTTCAACAACCCCAAAGCCGACCCCAGTGCAGTGGCTGATGCAGGAAATTACTTCCTACTTGCAATGTTTGGAGCCAAGAACACTGAAGATCTAGATTGTCTCCGCTACCAGTCCTACTTGAAAGCGATTTCAAAGCAGCCTATACATGCATTACTGAAGTTGGATGCACTACCCCCCACTTCAGGAGCGTCCAGACAGCATTCATTTAGGACCTACCACCAGGTACAACAGTGGCTGAATGAAGATAAGGATCCACTCGAGTGGGGTTGGAAGAAGATTGGCGACCACCTGACACCAATTACAACAGCACGTCCTGCAGCCCCCCAGGAATTACTGTCCCTTATAATGTGTACTTGCAAAGATGAATGCGTTCGTAATTGTGAATGCAGAAGGAGTGGTCTAAACTGCACTAGCATATGCAGCAATTGCTCAGGCCAAGCATGTGATAACATGGACAATAATAACATCTTAGACGACGAGCTAGAGGAGGAGGATAATGTGGTGGAGGATGAGTGAAGTTAATAAAGACATTGAACATTCCAAATTTGAAAGATATTTATGCTTAAGAAGTGAATTTATGTTGCAATGTTCGTAGAAAGTTCAGGGTGGGTTTCTCCGTACCACAGGTTTATATGGCCTAGGCCTGTGGAAGCCTCTTTTCCCTTAAAAAAGAGTGCCCCTTGATAAGGTGGTAAGGTTGTCGTTCCTTCAAGGGCTTATCACTAACATACCACCGGCCACTGAAATAGCAACATTCTTTTACGAAGCTTATTTTTTTAAAAAATTATCAAAATTACGAAAAAGTAAACATTTACACCGTCTGTAACTCTTGAACCGTACAATTTAGAGTGATTATGAAAAGGACCATTCTTATTTACAATTTAACGTAGAACATTTTTGTATATAACAATGTTTAGGATAAACCGCTTAGTTTTTGAAATATTTATGAAAAACTAAAAAAAACTAGTGATTTTTCAAATTCCCCCTCCCCTCACCCCCAAACCCGACGCTCAAAATGGTGTAACTTTTTACCATAGAATAAGGGGACTATGTAGAGCAATTTGGTGTTGGAGGAAAACTTTTACTTTGGATGTTGAGGTTTAGGTCTAATTACACCGTACTATAACTTCAATTGATATTATAACCTAAATTTTAAACAACTCATGTTAAAGTCATGTTTAAATGTAATAAAAGACTTAAAATGCGTAATTACTTTATATTCTTATTAAATACATTGGGTAAGGGCACTGCGGTTATGGTTCATCAGTCGCATAAATTACGGCAGTTATAATGCGGTACTATACTTTGTGAACACCATGTTTTGTAATAGACCACTTGATGTTTTCCAATATAGGTTGCGCAATAAGCTAGTTAAAAACTTTATACCGATAAACAAAGTTAACTTCCTTTAAAGAAGTTTCAACAACCCTGCACAAAAGTTAAGCTAAATAGGTACAAACATGAAGAAAAAAGATAGAAAAGGTGATATTGTCCATCCTGTGGTAGGTGCATGGTCAACAAGAATATTAGCAATTGTTAGGGCAATTTATAATAGCGGTTTTTCTACTTTACTTGACAGTTTCGTAGTCTAAAGAATACCTATAAGTTAGTTTATTTACTGAAGAGACGCTTTCTTTTAAAATAAATTGTATTTTTTGTTAAAAAAATTAACCCATCTTTTTAATAATTAAAATAGATATTAAAGATGAAGTCACTGTTTGATTCATCCATCAAATTCTACTCTTACCTAGTTTTATAATTATTAACTAACTAATAATTTACTTTATATATCTATAGTAATCAAATATAATAATAATAAAAAAAATATTCCAACTGTAAATGACATATACTATACCAATGTAATATAAGTTACAGAAACATAATTAAACTAGTTACGAGCAAAGTACTTCTCTTAAGTCTTTCTCATCCTTGCTTCTCTCTGTAATGTCTTGTGGTTCAATTTCTGGCAATGCTAAAGGTCTGGAATGATGCCAAGTCTGGTTTGTCGCCAGGTGGATTAACATTAGAAGCTAACACTTAAGATTTAACTAAAGTTCCTTAATCTAGCCATTCTAGATCGATGAAGATTCAGTGTAGAATAATTATCTTTAAATTGTATGGTTTAAATTTATATAACGAAAAAGCCTTAAAAATGGCTTGCATTTATTTGAAGATACAATAAAGTGTAAATGTAAGAAATTATAGAAATAATATTTTTAAAGTCATAGTTAGTAAAGATAAGTTATCATCAAGCCTGAACTACATTGTATTTGGGTCGCGTGTCTAGAGTAATAAGACTTATACTAGAATATATTTGTGTAGTGTTACTGTTATTGCCTTGGCTATGTATAATAGGTTTCATTGAATTTCATTCCAAAGTGTATACAATTGTAAAATCGATTTTAGCACAGTCTGGATAAAAAAATATAGTTTTTACTAAGTAAAGGTGTAGATTCTACATATAAAATATTTTCAAGTAGTAGTAGTTGTATTATATAATATACAATTTATAAATAAACCCAAAGTTTTCAAGATAAATGGTTTAAATCTATGTATTGTACATGTTTCTTATTTTGAGCACCCACCAGTAATATTGAATAAGCCTGTTAGTAACGGTATACACTGGGAAAATCCCTATTGTCCTAATATGCTCCGGATATAAATTATCATCCTAGATTTGAAATTATAGGTAAGAAGTTATTTTAGGCCTATGCCTTGTTTTATCAGGAAGAAAATAGAATTGCTAAAGGTAAATATGGGAAGTCCTTGCAGTTTCCATCAGACATAACTTCATGGCTAATTTTTGACACAAGAATATTGTGTAGTAACATTTAATTTCAGTTAGTTTGCACCAAATTAAACAAGATGTAAACCAATTTATGGAATATTCAATGATTTATGATTTTTAGTTTGAATTTAAAATATAATTCACGATTAATAATATAGTTTTTAAAACTAGTTTTTAGTCTAGAGTCTTGTATTTAGTTTGCCAAAATTTAAAGCAGTTCTAATCATGAAACACGCGGTTCTTTTCAATAATATCAGATTTGGGTTGTTGATAGATTATTAAATAGTAGTAAACTCTGTCAGCTGTCAAATTTCTACATTGTAATACGATTTGTTTGTGTAAATATCATTGATCCTCAAGTCCCCACTCTATGTCATTCCTTTCAGTAATGAAATATTGCATAAACCATCGTTTACGTGCCATCGTGAATTTTGTACTTTAATCCAGATTAGTGCCCTTTAATAACTCCAAAGGCACCATCGAATTATTACCTCGGCAACAATAATCCGTAATAGGTATGTGATTTAATGTAACAGACGCATGTTGTTTTTTCAAATTTTTTACAAGAATCATGGTAACAATTATTTCCAGGGTTTGAAATGTTATAAGTTGTTACATAAAAAAAAACATTTTAGAGTTCACTTTTCTCGGTTTTTTAATGGTAAAGTATTTTTTTTCCTGTAACAGTACTTTTTCAAAAAGTACAGCAGTAAAATAAATAAAACATGTAGACTGTTTTACATTGTAATATATTTTAAAGCAACCTTTACGATACTTTGTAGTATATTTGTTATTGAACTAAAAACCAGTGTATAGGTGATGGAATGAACTTCTGTTATTCATCCATACGTGAACTTAACTATCAAATTTATTCTTTATATTTTATTATACACTGGTTCCTAGTGAAAACATTATTACAAAATGCCACAAGCATATAAAAAAATCACCTATATATTTAATACAATATTAAGTGTATTATTACTTATATTAATTTACTTGTTATCTATTATATACCTAAGCACTGATAATCTCTAAGAACGACTTAGAATAGAGTTTGGCCTCTACCTCCTTTTCAGCGGCTTTAGAGTGAGTCTCTCTCGATTACAGCGATAATCACAGTTTTCAAGAGGTTTAGGTAACTTAAAAAAATGGCCTCATCCTAAACTTAAGTCATTTTTGTTCCTTGTATGTTCTGCAATTGTCTATGAGGTTATTTTTTACGGTAGCATATACAGAGAAGAAACTGTACGATCATTATACATTTCATATTACAATCATAAAAAGTATATTAATAATAAATAAATAGTACAGTAATATTTGTATTCCTAGAATTCAAAGTAACGGTACTAGATCCTTCATGAAAGGTAGAACAATATTATGGCAAAATAATAATGTACTGATAACAATATCTATCTTCTCTGCATAAAGTTTGATATAGGTGATAAAAAGTATAATGGATAATAGGGATTCACACATTTGCTATCGTAATATGTTACAAACTGTTTAACAACCCAAAAAGTTTTGATTATTGAAATCTACTGTATTCGTCACAAGGGAGTACAATTATTACATAGCGTTTACAACTTGACTGTGAATGAAAAAAACATAAAAGGGAAAGAAAATAAATTTAACGAAAACTGTATGTAGAACCGCAGAATGGAGAAAATAAACCCAAGGCGATACCACTGCACAGGATGTATGTCACGAGCACGAGAGGCTAAGATCACAAAAGCACGGATGAAGGTAAGACACTATTGTGAAAATGTCCCACTTCCGGCTGTGCGCCTGTAATATGAGTTTGTGCTCATGATTTCTCGCGCTCGTTACGTGCATTAAGCCCAGAGTCAACGCCTTGGTCAATTTTCTCCTGTCTGGACTGAAAGCTGAAAGTTTTTTGCTGTTTTAATATTTATTTTCTTTTTTCTTTAATTTATTTTCTTTTTTAGTAGCAGTCCATTGCCGCACGTTGTAACTATTTTATACTAATTGTGTTCTCAATTGACGAAGGGGATAAATGTCAATCCTTGCACGTCGTTTTATACAGTTTGTAACATATAAGGATGAACAATATCTAAAAAAATATCTACTTTCAATGTCAACCTAATATTTTGCAAAGCACAATATATTTACCTAAACTATAATACCATGCATGCCATGATAATAATTGTGATCTTATATTGAGGCGTAATTAAACGGGGGGATTTATATGTAAATAGTACCAAAAACACAGTTCAATTTTGCGCTCAACATAATTGATTTCTAATCCAAACTGATGTAATGATGCGCATTATAGTTAATATGTATTTGTAGTTAATTGGTCATATGGATTGTGTTTCTTAAAATACAAAATAATACATTTTTTTTTAATGGTTGTTACCTAATAAAAAGTGTTAACTAACCTTACCAATCTAGTACTCTATAACGGACCACGCATTTATTGCGATATCTGCGATTCGTGATTTGCCACTTCTAAACATCCACAGGGATACCTAAATATAAACGACAAGTCGGTTTTTTGCTGTACTCAGTGTACGTTCAACTGGAAGTATAAACCATTCTGAAGAGAATATTTCCGGGTACCATGTTCCTCTTACTATCTTAATGAGTCACTTAAGGATCATTCTCAATTGTACAAGATCGGATACTTACCTTTAGTCAAAAACCCCACTCAAAGTATTGTTTAGGCTCAGTTGATATAAATAAAGTCCTTTTATTAAATTCTCTCACATTTCTTGGTAATAACATTTTGGAAAGAATAGTAGCTAAGGTATAAATCGTCTATAAAATACAAGATCTTGTTTGCAAAATTTTACAAATCTCTAAAAAACTTAACGAGCGTTCAATTATAATGATGAGCAAAACGTACGATCAAAAGGAAGAGTTTAACTTGGAATAACGGAACAAAAATTTTAAATTCTTGTCTTTTCATTCTTTGATGATAAAATAAATCTAATTGTATAATGACGTAAGTAATCTTTCATCATTTCAGCAAGGATGATCTGGAAGTTTTCCTCTCAAAGTGTCCTGGTTTTATTTTTTCCAATTGCTGTAAAATGGCGTGATTAGGCTACAATGGCAGGAATTTACACAACCGTAATTCAAAAATAGGTCACACAGTTTATACTTTACGAAATAAAAATAAATGGGGCAAAAACGGTATATAACTACTAAGAATTATTTTATTATATAAACCATAGAAATGTATTCCTATGTGTATTATTTAATGTCAAAACCAAAAACCATTCTTTTTAAAACTTCAGATATTTGTAAATCTGGCAGAGAAGAGGAAAAGAAGACATTCTTGTTATCAAAGCTTAATAATGAATTAAGATGTACACTAATAAAAATAATGGCCTTATGGTTGTCAATACTATAAAATCCCTTCTTCTCAGATAGGGTTTTCTGGCAATAACCAGAGAACGTGTATAAGCACTTAATAGCAAGATCGCAATAGTGAAAGTATTTACTAGGTATAGTTGTTTGTAAGAGACAGTGTTTAATGGTACGAAGTTATTTGAAATTTAAGATAATAGCATTAATTGTAAGACCATTTCAACTAAAAATTTAAAAAAATTCAATTTGTTGAAATTTTGTGTTCTACTATTGTAACATATAGATAGAGCAAACTTTGATATTTCTTGTACACTTTATAACCATTTATTTTCCATAATGACATTTTATCAAGGACTTAAATTTAGATCCTTAACTTACAAATTAGTATTTGAGGAGGTAATTAAATAATAGTAATAGTGATGTGATTAATCGTATCTTAAAAGAGGCTTGACGTTGGCCAGTGTCAACAGTATTTCACTCATCAATATCAGCTTGAAGTCATCAGTAAGATAAATAACACTTTCTAGAATCTTGTTGTATGTAAAATGTTGGCTCAATTTACTCATCGTTCTTACCTAGAAAGATCATACGAAATGTGATGACACAGAGTAGTCTTTTACGTACTCCATAGCGTAGTTCAACTAATTATAAAAATACAATTATACTAAATATTTTTATCTATTGTAAAATGAATTATTACAATATTTTTTTTATTTGTTTGGTGATAATTTGTATAGTAAACTAAGCAATGATCTCAGCGATATGACTATTCCCTAGAATAGATCTTTGAATTTTTAATATTTAGATTGGGGAAGGAGTTAAATACCTGCTAATAAGTTATAATCTTTAAAACGTTCTAATCTTAAAAA
>NW_025779010.1:0-58939 GCF_021130785.1 Homalodisca vitripennis | reverse complement strand
TTCGAAAATGGTCGTAGGATGAAAATTAAAAAAAAAACCCCTTTTAAAAGGGGAATTTGCTTTTAGCTAGCCATTTTTTTAAAACTGTACTGCCCAAATTTAACTTTTGTTTTTGGGTTTTTTCTAGGGTTTAAAAGGTTTATGGTTTAGAATTAAAAAATATTTTTTATTTATAAAATACCTTTTTTTCAACGATACCCTTTTTTCCCCCCTTTTAATGTGAAAATCCCCGCTTTTTTTTTTAAAATTTTAAACAAATTGTTTTATAAGGAAATTTAAAGTAAAAATTAGTTGAAAGAAAAAATTAAAAAAAAAATTAAAGCTTTTTAAAATTTGTTATGGATATTAAAAAACTAGCTGATACTAAGATAGTTAGTAGATTTAAAGAAATTTTGTTGAGAAAACCCGTGGATTTAGTTAAAAAAACAATGCTTTTCTTTAAGGAAAAAATTTTTAAATTTGGAAGTCTATGGGGGCAAAAAATTTAAAAAAAGGGGGAAAAAACCCCATCTAAAGGGGGAAAAAGCTTTGGGTTTGATCCCAAAAATATGAAATTTAAAATAATAACAGAACCTAAAATTGAAAAAAAAAAAATCAACAATTCATGAAAAAACTTTTAGATACCAGTCCTTTTAAAATTATGCATTTTTTAAAGTTGTGTGGTTTTTGTTTTGGGGGTGAGGCGCGCGCGCTTTTTCCTGCTTTAAATAAAAAAATAAGAAACAAAAATTTTTTATAGTAGTCTTGAGCCTTAATATTACTTTCACTTTTTCTTTTAATTTTTGTGTCATTTTTAAAATTTGAAATTAAGGAGGGAAAACTTTTAAATAATTAAAAAAATTTTAAAAAATGTATTAAACCCTACACCGATTAAGTAAAAACCCATTTTTTAAAATTTTTGTTAGTTTTTTTTTTTTTAAAGGGGTTGTAATACATTTTTTAAATTTTTTTTGGGATCAAGATTAAAGGGGCTCATCAAGTTTTTAAATTTAAAAGCAAATTTTTTGGAATTTAAGTTTACTTCTAAAACATATGAAAAAAATTACTTTAATTTTCTATGTTTTTTACTTATAAAGTACAAAGCCCTTTTAAATTTTGGGTGGGGAAATTTTAAAATTTATTGAAATTGGAGCTATAAAAATTTTCATTTTAATATATTTTAAAAGTGGTTTTTAAACTGAAAAAAAAAAAACTGGGTTTTTTTAAAATATATTAAAATATTAATATAAATGTTAAAAATTGGGCCCCAAAGGGGAAAAAATTAAAAATTTTTTTTTAGATATTTTTTATAAAATTTGAAAAAAAAATGCATATTATGGGGAATTTAAAAAAAAAAATATTTAAGAATTTAAAAATAAGATATGTGCATAATAGTAAAAATAATGGGGTTAAATTACCCACAGCACAAATTTTAGCTCAATATGGATGTTTACGCGGTCCTCATTTTTCTCACGGGGTTTTTTTCCCCAACTTTATCTATGGCGAAATTTTAACCTTGCAAAAATTTTTTTTTTTTTTTTTGATAGATACTCCTTAAAAGGGGCCCTTTCCCATTTTAATTGGTCAGTTTTTTCCCCAAAATTTTAATATAACTGTTATGAGGCAACTTAACTAAGAAATTTAAAAATTTTTTATTTTTCTATGTTTTCTTTAAAGATGCTTTTCAGTCTCAATTTCCCTTTAAAACTGTTGCAATTTTTCTTAAAAAAATTTTTTGTTTTTAAAAGGTTTTGGGGTTTTTTATTTTTTGGGACTTTTTTGGAGTCCCCCAAAAGGTTTTTTAAAAAACCCCTCCTTTATTTGGGGGAGCCAAAACTAAAAGTAAACAAAGGGTTTTTTTAATCCTTTTTTAAAAATTGGAAAAATTTTGTTTTTAATGGGTTTTTCCCTTTTCAAATTTTTAAAAGATTTCCTTGAAATCTTTTGAAAAAATGTTCTTGGAAAAAAAGTACCCCCTTTAACTAAAAAATTATTTTTTCAAAATTTTTCCAAAATTTTAACAAAGTTAGGGTTACTTTTTGTTTTTTTTAAATAGGGTTTTAAAAAAAAAATTAGGCCCCTAACGGGACTTAATTGGGCAGCCCCAAATGAGTATATTTTTAAAAACCGATAATTTGTATGTACCCATTTGTTAAAAATTTAATTTTTAAATATAGAATTTATGAAATTTTTTTTAGATAAATTTTTTAAATTTACATTTTAAAATTAAATAGGCTGTCTTCAATTGAATTAATTATGAAAAAGGCAGTTAGTTAAGGAGTAAAAACAATAAGTACAACCCCTACAATGCCCCCATTAGTGTAATGTTACAACAACTCCTATGTTACTACTGGAGTTTCCCCTTAAAAAAAAACCGCGAGTGATGTTGCAGTACCACTTCTAGTCATAGACACTCTTTTGTAATGTTACTACAACACGGCAAATTTTAATCTTAATACAAAAAAAGTGGAGGGCCTAGTATCATGAAAGTCTAGGTGATATGTTCAGTTTTCTGACTGAAATATAACGTTCTCTTATTGTAGAAAAAATGTGAAAATTAAAAATTAAAAATCATGCGTCCTTTATGAGACATACCTGACATTTTGCTTTCAATCAGGTGAAATTAAATACTTTCGGTTGGTTG
Source organism: Homalodisca vitripennis (assembly GCF_021130785.1). Lineage (NCBI taxonomy): Eukaryota > Metazoa > Arthropoda > Insecta > Hemiptera > Cicadellidae > Homalodisca > Homalodisca vitripennis. The sequence continues at coordinate 56,316 of NW_025779010.1, read as the reverse complement.
TGTTATTAAATTTTCTATCTTTATGGGGCTTTGCGTGTTAAATTCCTGACTAAATTTGAAAATGCACACCCGAAATTTAGGCCAATATTTTAAATTTGCTTTAATGTCATTGCTTATGCTGCTTTAAAAAATTTATGGCACACATGTGTGCTGCGCATAGTTCCCACTTCACCGTGCATGCCTGATCTTGGAGAATCCTCAACAGCTTTTTTTTAAAAAACCCCGAAACGAAGCTAAAAAAAAGGTTTATTTAACGTAAACTTTCGATTTAGTGCTGTATGAAAAAAATCAAGACGGCCGGGATTCGATGGTTTTGAAATTAATTAGTACCCCTTTGGAGATATCGCAAAAAAGAAGTATAACTAATTCTATAATTCTGTAAAACATGTTGAAGCCTATTTTTCCAAAAATGATTGTTTAAATTTTCATAAAACCTATAGAACATTGCAAAAATGTATCAAAGTTGGATTTTTCATTTTGAATAACGATATAAAGATTTTCTACAAAGGGAAGATAATCAGGTCAAAACTTGTAAATATACTATCGGACTTAGCAATTTATTAAAAATGCATAATAATTTTTCAATCATATAATGTTTTTTCTGACTTTAAACTGTCACCGAACATAAATGAAGGCCTTGTATTAAAATTAAGACTTGTCTTAGCTTTAAATGGTGTAATAGCTTATGTTTTGGGTTTATTAAAAATTAAAATTAAAAAATTAAATGTCTTTTAAAGGATTCAAAGGCTCTGATTTACATAATATTCTTGTAACATTTCATCTTAAAAAATAATATATATATAAATTTATAACAAATAAAAAATATATATACATATAACAAATTTTAGATGTTTAAAAAAAATTTTAAACCTTTTCATCTTTACATTTTAAATTAAATCGATTGTTTGATTTTATTAAAGATATTGGTAAGTTTGACTGCCCAAGTTTAGTAAAATTTAGTACAATTAATACACAAACTGGGAAACATCGAGTTAACAGAGGAAGCTTCTCACGTGTTCCAAAAATTTTATATCTCTGTACTCCGCACTCTCAAATGTCTCCCCAGTGAAAAAACCCCCTCCTTCACAACATTGTCGTAGCTTGTCGCAGAAAAGCTCCCCTGAGCGATTATCCCCATTCGAACAGCCCAATGAAAGTTGTTGTTGGTATCAGCCCAGTTTCCCTCTTCTCTCATTTCAACACTCTGTTACTCCTTTGTGGGGTATTTCTTTGTAAAAAGTTGACTACTTTATATTTTAAATTTGTTCACTCAATCATTAACGTCATTGAAAGTATTGGGTTTATTCTGAACAAAAAAGGGAGTGCAACAAAACAAAAATAAAATTTTTTACTACAAAATTTTTATTTTCTTTTTAAACCCAAAAATACACAGGAAAAAACTTAATTTATTTTTAGTAAACGGTTTATTCTTTTAAATTTTTTTTGGAAAAAAATTTAAAAAGGGGTGCAAAATGTTAAAAAACTTCTGTACAAAAGTAGTCGTCATTTCAAACAGAAATTTTAATAAAATTTCAAAAACTTTTTTAAAGTTTTTAAAAAAAAAATTTTCCGAAATCAAAGCTGAAACCAAATTTTGCTTTTATTTGAAAAGAAATAAATTTTTGTATAAAAAGAAGATTACAAAAAGAATCTATTTTTTTTTAAAAAAATACAAAAAATTAGCTAAAAAAAAGCTAAATAAAAAATAAAATTTTTAAAAAACGTTAAAAAAAATTTTTTTGTTTCTTTTAAAATTTCTTTGGGTTTTTTTTAAAAAAATTTTAATTATAAAGGAAACAAAAATTAAGATACCTTGTACAAGCCGGAAGTAGCATCATGTCCAAAAAATGCGATCCCCTTTAAACGGAAAAAATTTTTGTGAGCACTTTTTCTTTTTTTTAAAAGCGATAATGAACCGAAAATGCAAACTGTACACAGTTTTGGGGGTCTTTAAAAAATTTAAAATTTTTTTAAAAAAAAAAAATTTTTTAAATTTTTAATAAAAATATTTACTTTGGTTTTCTGACGTTTTTTTCAAAAAAACAACCAAAAAATGAAAATGGTGTTCAAAAAAAAAAAAATATGTACCCTTTTTTTTCCCCCTTTTCAAAATTATTTACATTTGCCTGTGAGGAAGCACCCAAAACCCCTGCCCGGAAAAATAAAAAAAAAATTTACTGAAACTCAAAAATTTGGGTTTAAACCCCCAAAAAGGGCCCATACCCCTTTTTGGCTCTTGGTAAACCCTTGAAAATTTTCTTGTTTAAATTTAAAAAACACCCCCTTTTTTTTTAAACAGGGAAAAGAGTAAAAAAAAACCCCCTAAGAATTTAAATTTTAAAATTAAAAAATTTTAAAAGGGGGGTTTTTTTAATTTTAAAAAATTTTCGTTTTAAAAATTTTGCTCAAAAAACTTTTTTACTTTTGTAACAATTTTTTAAAATTAAAAATTTTTTTTTTGTACTGGGGCTTCTGAAAATTTTGGGGGTTTGGCCCCCGACCGGGGGAAAACAGAAAGGGGTAGTTTTAAAGGGGTCTCCCAATGAAATGAAGGGGGTTAAAAAATCATTTTAAAATTTTTTTTTACAAAAAAAATTTGTTTTTTCCCCCTTTTTGAAAGAAAAATTTTTAAATTTAAAAAATTAAAAAATTAAGCTTTTTTTCCCCCTTAAGTGGGAATGAAAGGGGGTAAAAGTACTTTGAATTAAACAAGAAGGGGGGCCCTGGGTTTTTTTCTTTTTTTTCCCGAAAAACTTCCCCCCTTTTTTTTTTTTCCCTTTTCCATTTAAACCCTTTTTTTTTTCCCCCCCCTTTTTTAAACTCAAATTTTTAAAATTTTTTGTCTCGTGGGAAAAAAGTAAATTTTCCCCACCCTTTTTTTTAAAAATTTTTTTAAAAAAATTTTTTATTATTTTGTTTAAAATTTAAAAAAATCCATAAAAAAAAAATTTTTTAAAATTTTTAAATTTAAAAAATTTTTTTTTGTTTTTAAATTTTTTTTTAAAATTAAAATTTTATACAAAAGAGGTTAGCAAAAATTTTAGGATTATTTTGGGGGAAAAAATTTAAGATTTAAAATTTTTTGGGGGAAAAAATTTATTGACCTATAACCTTGTAATTTAGACAAAAAAAACCGTGTTTTTTTGTTTTCTGGGGTTTTTTTTTAAAAAAAAAAAGGGGGTTTACAAAAAAAAAAAAAGCTAAAAAATTTCCCCCTTTGGGGTTTTGTAAGCCCCTTTTGTTTTTTCAAAAAACGGAGAATCTTTTTAAAATTTTTTATCTTTTCAATAAAATAAATTTTTTAACCCCTGTTTGGGGCCCAATTTTATTCCATCCCCCAACGCAGGGGGTTTTAATTTTTTTTGGGTATTTTTTCGAAAAAAAAAAAACCCCCCTTTCCCCTTTCCCCGAAATTTTTTTATTTTAAAAATTTTTTAAAATTTTAAAAAAGGGATATTTGTGCATTTAGTTTCAAAAAATTTGCCCAAAAAAAAAAATTTAAAGCACAAAAACAAAAAAAATTTCCCCATATTATTTATAGAAAAAAGGAAAAACCCGGGGGACAAAAAATCAAACGTATTTTAAAAATTTTAAAAACTTTCAAATGATTTTTTAAAAAATTTAAATATGAAAAATTTTAAACCAAAAAGTATTTTCTAAAATTTTTAAAAATTTTTAAAATTTTTTTTGACCCAAAAATATTTTTTAAAACCCTGCGCCCAAAGGGCAAAATTTTTTGGTTTTTTTTCAGAAAAGGCACCTAAGAAAAAAATTTTTTTTTTAAATTTTTTGAAAAGCTCAAAAACACGCAGGGTTTTAAAAGCACATGAAAACTTTAAAAATTTGGGCCGCAAAATTTTCTGGGGGTTTCCCGAAAAACCCCGGGGTTTTACGGTTTTTTTATGTAAAAAGGGGTTTTTTTTTAAAATTTTTAGCGGGGCAAAAAATTTTTTTTTGCCAATTTTTTTTCCGTTACTCATGAAAAGAGTTGGGGAAATTTTTAAAAACCCCCTTATGTTATCGCCCCAAACCCCCCTTTGGGGTTTTTCCAAAACCCAAAAAATTTGATCTTTTCATTTGAAATTTCTTGGCCTTCTCATTATTAATCACAAACTGCTTGTAGAGTATTGCAAAAGCCAAATTTTTTAAGGGCAGTTAATAGACCTTAACGAGATGTCCTATATACGGACAGCAGGATAATTTGGGGGGTTTAAAAATTTCTTTGGCGTTTCCAGTTTGGGCTACTTCCCCTGATTAAAAAATCATGGATCCGTGGGAAAGGGCCCAAATTGGGATTTCAATCTATATATGGTTACCCCTTTCTTTGTTTAGGGGCTTTTTGGGTTGTTGAATGGGAAAAAATTTTGTTTCTTTTGGGTTTAAAAAATATACATAACCTCAAATTTTTTTCTTTCTTTCGTAATGGGTTTCCCTTTATGTGCATCTATACGTGTTTTTGAGCTACAGGGAAAAGTATAAAAATGCATAAACGAACCTTTTTGGGTTTAAAATACTTAAGTGTAGAAAAAAAACCTCGATAAAAAGGGCGGTTTAAAACCCGGGAGGTTAACCTAGACAAATACCTTTCTGCTTGTAGAGCCGCGAAAAAAATTACACTGACAGCGGAGACCAGGGGTTTTTGGGACAAGAGTTGAGGTATGGAGGTCGACGTGAAAAACTCAAAAGGGAATATATGTTCCCTTATTAAAAAGCCCCCACTTCCCCCTATGTAATATTTACTTCTTTAAAACTGTGCAGGGGCACCTTGTTTGGCAGATTTTGGGGCCACACATTGTAAACCTTTCCCCCCCCATTTTATTTGCCCAAAAATTGGGGGCAGGGGCCCCTTTTTTAGAGAGGGAATTTGGGGGTTGCGCTCATTGGGAAAGGAAAACCTGTCGTCTCTTACCCCCTGTGGGCGACTCTCGGAGTTTTTGCTGGGCAGGGAAGTTCTGAATATGGGGGTTATTTTCTATACTATAAAATGCTCATGGTAGGCTTTGAAAACTGTACAGAATTTAAAGGGCTGCTCCAGGGTTTTGGGGTTTTTACTAAATTTTTCAAAGTATTTTTTACTGCTATTCTGCCTAGGGTTTAAAAGCTGCCAGGGCTTTTTAGGCGCTTTTAATCATGGGGTCTTTCCCCTTTCCCGGGTGCTGTCAGTTTTTCCCCCAAAAGGGGAAAACATTGCCAAAATTCTTTAAAGTGAGTTGAACCACTAGGTGCCGCAGTACCTTTAGCGGGGAAAGGGTTTCCCTTTCCGAGGGAGGTCTTCCCCCGCGGGGATTCGCCATGGTTATCTGCTTCAATTACCCAAAGTAAAGCATAAGTTGGGGGGGGAAGGGGGAAGATTATCCTATTGGGGCCCAAAAATTACCCCCCCGTGAAACCTAATATTTTTTTTAAATTTCCCAGTATTTATGAATTTTTTTTAAAAAAGGGTTTACAATAATTTTTTGTTTTTTTTAAAACAGGTTTTTTTTTTTTTAAAATTGGTTTGATTTATATTTATCTGTCACCCTAAGTAATTTTAAGATGCCCTTGATTTGTTCTGGGAATAAGTTGCACTGAGAAAGCGCTTAAAAAAAAAGCGTTTTTTTTTTTTAAATTTTTACAAAAATAAATAAAAAAAAAAGTTTCAAACAAACAGTTTGGGAAAATGACATATTATAAACAATTTCAAGGGTTTTTAAAATTAAAAATTTTTTTATAATGAAAAGGGAGACTTAAAATGAATTTAAATTTTTTCCCAAATAGTGGCTATTCAATTACGAGATTTAAAATTCAATTTAAGGCTATCGTAGATCATAAATTAAAAATTGGCTGTATAACCATAATTGTTATGCCTTCATAAAACATAAAAGAAAATCTGTAATGTGCCCCTTTTTTTTAAATGAATTAATAGAAATAGAAAAGTCATTTGGGCAGTTTTAGTTTTCCCTTTTCATTTTTTTCACAAAAAAACTACTTTTTTTAAAAATTGGTCCCTAAAAAAACCTATGAAATTTAAAAATATATGAAACCCAAAAAAATTAAAAGAATCTTTAAAATTTTAAAAGAAGGAAAGGTTGCGGGAAGTAAGTGGGTTTCCCCCGGGGAAAATTTAAATTGGTGTTACGCGGGGGTTTTGGGTTAAACAGCTTACATCTTTTGACCAAATCCCCTATTTGGGTTTAGTAGGCCAATGTTGTTTGACATTTCACGGGACGGGGTCTTATACTTTTTTGATGTGACGCAGGTCCCCCGGGGCGAAAAATTCCCCGCCCGTTACGACTTAAAGCGGGGAGAACCACGTAACCCCTGTGACAAAAACCGCCCTTTGTTTAGTAAAAAGGACAATGATCTGGCAGTCCCCGGAATGTTCTGGTACATTATTGTTTTTTACGCAGGTCTTTTGGGTTTCCCTGCAAAATTTCCCTGCACATTACGATTAAAGCTGCAGAACACCCCTTTATTTTCTGAAAAATTTTCTACTTTGGGGTTAAAAGAAAATATTTCTGTGGATCATGGAAAATTTTTTTTTACCCCTTATTGGAAAGTGGGGGCATGGGCTTTTGGGGGGTCTCTAAAATATTCATCTCAAAATCATTTCCAAAAAGGGGCGGCAGAGCAATTTTTGATTTAGGTCGCTTTTAAATATTTTTACCCGTTATTCCTAAAAAATATTCGTTGTTTTTTTGCCCAATTTTTTTTAAAAATGAAGCTTTTAAAAAAAATTAATTTTTTTTTTGTCAATTTTGATCTGCAGGTTAGGAAACTATATAAAAAAAATTTTAACTCATTGCAACAAAAAAACCCCCTCAAATAAAAAAAAACTAATGTTTTAAAAAACAAAATGGGAGCTATTGGGGTAATTATTGAGTTTTAGGGGAAAATTTTTAAAAGATATTTTTGTTTTTTCTTTTGGGTTTAGGAATAATACCTGAAAATATTTGTAGAGAGCCCCTGGGGGCAAATGTAAATCTTCGTAAAAGGTTACAGAAATTTAATGTAAAAAATATTTACAAAACCCTGCTTTGTTTTTGTTTATTTAATCTGCTTGTTTCATACAAAAAAAGTGATACTTATTTAAAATCAGTTTAATTCCCCAGCAATTTGTTAGAATATAAAATTATAAATATTTAAAATATCGTTTGTTTTTTTGAAATTGGAAAGAATTATAACCCCTTTAAAGCTTTTTATTTCATGGTAACCTTTCTTTTTACTAACACAAAAAAGTATAATTTAAAAAATGTAAAGTGCCTAGTAAAAACTAACTATCAGACTTTTCCGATATTTGGTTATTTTGTTGTTTTGGTTACCTTTGTCTATATTCATCTGTTTTTAACGTTTTTTTTTTTTTAAAATTAACAATCAATATTGTGCATTAGTATCTGTCTACCTAAAGAATTTTTTTGTTAAATTCAACTGTTAAAATCGGTAATACCTCTGGGTATTTGGTTTTGGGTTTTTTCAATTTTTAAACCCAAAAATTATTTTACTCATTACTTTTCAGTAAGACGTAGACCTTATTAAAATAATAAAAAACTCATATAAATTTGACGTGAGGGAAAAAATTGTTGATTTAAGTGTTTCTTTAAAAGGGATGGTTCTTTAAATTAAAGCTTGTGTAATTTTTAGGTTCCAGCATGATTTCCCAAGGGACCCTTTTCAACCCGCACCACATGGTGTCACCAATTGGGTTTTCACTCAATTGTTTTAATAACGAGATTGATTTACAGTCTTCACTAAACACTTTTTACCTAGGGTGCACAAAAAAATCATCTACAGTTTAACTTAACGTAATGCTTTGTTACGAACGTTCTGGGAAAAAAGGGAAAAATGTTCCACATTTTTACTAAATTAATAATCAATGCTGAAAAAACCTTTATCCCCAATGGAAGACTTAGTTTATTTTTTATATTTTTCTTTAAAAAATTTGTTTAGAAATAAAATTTTTTTCATTAACAGTGAATATAAAATGTTAGGGTTTTTTTAAAAGAAATTCAAAATTTTTTTTACGTTTGGGATTCAGTAGAAACGTTAAATAGTTTTTTGTCAGAAAAAGGGTTTGGGAGTACTGTTCCATAGTTTGGGATCCATCTTAAATTGGCGTATTGCAGCACTTGAAAAAAAGCCCTTGAAACCCGAGACCTTTAAACCCAGGGATTCTTAAGGGATTTTTTTAATTTGATTCCTTACACCCAGAAGGAATAAATTTGGGTTTCTTACTTTTATTTAAAAAATTTTTTCGTTGTGCAATAGACAGTTCTTTTTTTTTAAAAAGTAAGTTTAAATTTTAATTTGTTCCTAAAAAGGCAACTTGTGTCCATCAATCTTTTTTTTGCCCCCGACGTTACACAGCCCAACATTTATGTTTCATTTCTTAAAGCATTAAGACTTAAAATATTTTTAAGCAGTACTTTGGGACGTCTTCAATGACATATTTGGGTGAGTTAAAACCCAAATTGAAAAAGGTTTTTTTGGGGGAAAGCAAACTTTTTTGTATATGGGAAACTTTAACATTTTGAAAGTGAAAAAAAAATTTTTTGTTTTTTTTATTTGGGTTAAAACCAAGTGTAAACTTGCACAGAGTATTAATCTAATTCACTCTTTTTTTACCTAATATTCTCCTTTAAAAGTTTTTTTTTTCCCTTTTTGAAACGGGGGAATGTATTGTATTTTTGAGTTTAAAAAAATTTCAAAATAGCTTAGGGCCCAATGCATGTGTGTCTATTGAAATATCCCGCAATTAAAATAAAAAAAATTTTTGGGCTATCTGTAAATTTTGTATTGTTCCACCCAATTTCAGGGGGGGGTTTTTTTCAAAGGGGCCTGAGGGGGGCCCACTGAATTTCCCAAAATTTCCCTTATATCCGGGTTTTTGGCCCCCCCTGCCTCCCTTTTAAATTTATTTTTGTTTTACAGTTGTATTACATCGAAAACTCTGTACGTAAAAACGAACTGCTGCGTGCACATTTGCTTTCCCACCAAATAAACATTTATTTACCCTTTCGTATAGTTACAAAAAAATTGAAGTAACGTGATTTCTTTTTCAAATTATAATGCTAAAAATATTTTTTTGGGGGTTTTGGAAAAAATTTCAAATTTTATTTTTTTCTGTTGCTGTTTCTAAGCCCGTGTTACACAAAAATATCGATGAGGGAAATTTTCCCGTAATTTTGAAACGTTACAGGAAGTTTCATTTCTATTTAAAAAAGCACTGCTTTCAATGTTAGCCCCCCTTTTTTCCCCAATAGGCCATGGTCTATGCTTCATCAAATTTTTTTAAATTGCCCTGAGGCTAACGTTTTTAGCAACGAGAAAAAAGTTTAAAAATAAATATGTTACCTAGTAGTAAATATTTTAAAATTTTTTTACACTAATACATACATGTCACTTTAATGCATGTATGTTATTTAAAACATTTAAAAAAAAAGTGAATTTCAGAACCCCTTTGTTGTATTTCCCCCCCTATTTCACAGGAACCGTTATTTCTTTAAAAATGCCTTGAAACCTAACTAATTTTAAACAAAAATTTTGAAAATTAAACATACTGCACGAGATTTTAAGAAAAAATTTTTTCTTAAAAATTTTTAGCAACTTAATTTATACAAAGACCAAAAAAAATTTCGTTTGAAGTTAAAACCCCCTTTTTCGTCTCTCTGCCGGGGGGGAAAATAAGCATATCTTTTGGGTATATTTTTCCCCGTTTAGCTTTCGTCTGATTTGAACTCACTAAAATAGGGGTTCGATTACCCTACAAATTATTTGCTATATAGTATTTAACGTCTAAAAATTTTGGGTTTTTCATTTTATTCCGATGTTTATTTTTAGAATTCGTTTGGGTTTTTTAATTGAATGCTTTTTTTTTTTTTTACGTTAGTCAGCAAATAATACAAAAACATCGGTTTCTTATATTGGGGCCCTTTTTTTCTAATTTTTTACTAGTATATTAAAGGAAAAAGTAGGAAAAACGGTTTTTAAAATTTTTTTTAAAATTTCAAATATTTTTCGTTTTTTTAATTTTTTTAATAATCTTATGCGATGTCGTAGTTGATTATTATTTTTGGATAGTAATATTCCCCCCAATACTGGTTTTATTTAATTTTTTTGATGTTAAATATTTTTTTTTTTACTGTTTAAAGGGAATTTTGGCAGAATGAAATTTTCGAATACACATTTTTTTATTATATAAAATTTGTATTTGGTTCAAAGTAATGGGGTTCAAGATTTAAAAAAATAAGCGTTTAAATGTAGCAAACAAGGGGTAAAATGTTTAATGACGCCCAAAGCACCCAAAAGAGTTTTATTGGTTTGAGCTTTTAAAAAAGGTAAATCACTATCCTTTTTGGGTAGTGTTGTTTTCGAATATGTAATTTGTTTTTAATTTTTTTTTTTCCTCCCAAAATATGCATCTGTTTTAAAGAGCAAAAAAAAATTGCTATGTATCAGGGGGTTTAAATTTGTAATATCTCTAATGTCTAAGAGCGTTACCTCGTAAAATATTAACCCTTCAAAATTTGCAACTTTATCTTAAATCCAATTTCTAAATGATATTCAGATGAATTTTCTGATACTGTAATAAGGACTGACTATTATTTATTACGTTTGTTATATTTAGTTGATAAACCTGTAATGCTGTACGAATTAATATTTCTATTAGTCCTATTTACAGTCTAAAACTTTAATTACATTGGAAAATTCATAAATAAGTTATAATGAAATATTTGAGATGGATTTAAAATAATTCAAGCATTGTTTTCCAATCCCCGTTATAACAAATACCTAAACGTGTTGCTTCCCAGTCGAGAAATCTCGAGGCGCAATCCAGCGTTATGTAATTCAATTAAAATGTAAATTATTTCAAACATTAATATGCTATACAACAACTATGCGTACTGATTGGTGGTATTTGTCCTGTACACACTCCAAAACTTGTGATATGGCAAAACCAAATCAATATTCAACAATAAGGTAGCAATAATTGGACACGTCGCACCTGAAAGCTGTTCATATTCAATTAAATTTGTTGACAAATCTCTTTCGGTTTTGAATAATAAAATTTACATGTATTTTTGTTTAAAAAAAATTTAAAAATTTTTTTAAAAAAAAGGGGTAAAAAAAAAATAAAGCGGGAAAAAAAGGGGGGGGGGAAAAAAAATTTCCCCTTTGGGATTTTAAAAAAAAAAATTTTTTTTTTTAAAAAAAAAAAAAAAAATTTTAAAAAAAAAACCAAACCCCAAAAGCAACCTTTTAAAAAATTTTAAAAAAATTTTTCACCCTTTTTAAAAAAAAACGATTCCAATTTTTAAAAAAATTTTTTTTTAAATTTAAAAACCAAAACTTTTAAAATTTTTCTTTTTTAAAAATGGGGAAAAAATTTAATGGATTTCAATTTGAAAAAAAAAAAACCCCCAAACGGAAAAAAAAAAATTTCCCCTTGGGGCCCAAAGTTTAAAAAAAAAAAAGGTTAAAATTTAAAAACCATTCTTTAACCACATTTTTTTTTTGGGCCCAAAATAAAAAAATTTAAAAAAAAAATTTAAAAAGTAAAAATTTAAAACCCAAAAAACCTTTTTTTTTTTAAAAATTTTAAAAAAAAAAATTTAAATTTTTTTTTAAATTTTTTTAAAAAAAAAAAAAAGAACCCTTTTTAAAAAAATTTTTTTAAACCCAAAAATTTTAAAAAAACCCAAAAAATTTTAAAAACTTTTTTAAAAGAAAAACCCTTGTAAAAAAAAAATTTCCCTCCACAAAAAAGAAAAATTTAAAAATTTTGTAAAAAAGGCCAAAACTTTTTATTTTGATTTTTTAAAAAAAACCCCCCCTTAAATTTTTTTTTTTAAAAAATTTACCAAATTTAAATTTTTTTTTTTTTAAAAATTTGGTTTTTTAAATTTTTTAATTTTTTTTTTAAAAAAATAATTTTTTTTTTGGGGGTTTTTTTTTTAAAAAAAAAAATTTTTAAAATTTTTTTTTTTTTTAAAATTTTAAAAAATTTTTAGGGAAAAAAAGTATTTTTTAAAAATTTTGGTTAATTAAAAGAAAAAGGACCTTAAACCCATAAAAAACAAAAAAAACTTTTTAAACCCCCATTTTTTTCCTTTTATTAAAAAAACCCCCAATTAAAGGGAAACCCAAAAAACAAAAAACCCGGGGTTTCCAAATGTTTAAAACGATAAAATTTTTTATAAAAAAATTTTTGGGGCCCCTAAAAAAAAAAATTTTTTTTTTGTGAATTTAAAAAAATTTTTTTTTTAGTAAAAAAAAAAAAATTTAAAACCCAACAAAAAAAACCAAAATTTTTTTCTTAGGGTTTTTTAAAAATGGGGAAAAAAAAAAATTTTTTTTTTCAATTTTTTAAAAAATTTCCCAAAAAAAATTTTTATTTTTTTTTTTTCCCCTTTTTAAAAAATTTTTAAAGACTTTAATTTTTTTTTAAATTAAATAAAAAAAAATTTTAAAATAAATTTTTAAACCTTTTTTCGGGGGGGCCCCAAATTTTTTTTGGGAAAAAAAAAAAATTTAATTACAACAACTTTTTTTAAAATTTTAAAATTTTTAGAAAAAATTTTTTTAAAAAATTTAAAAATTTTTACCTTTTTTTAAAAAAAAGAAAAATTTTCCAAAAAAAAATATGGGGGGAAAAAAATTTACAAAACCAAAACCCTTTTTTTAAAAATTTTAAAAATTTAAAACAAACCAAAAAAAAAAGGGTTTTTTATTTTTTTAAAAAAAACCCCGTTTTTGAAATTTTATTTAAAATTTTTTTTTAAAAAAATAAAATTAACCTAAAAATAAAAAAAAGTTTTTTTTTTTAAAAAAAATTTTAAAAAAGAAAATTTTGGGGGTTTTTAAAAATTTTTTGAAATTTTTCAAAGTTTTGGTTTGTTTTTTTTTAAATGTTTTTGTTGTTTTGGGGTTTTAAAAAAAAAATTTTTTTTGGGGGAAAAATTTGGATTTTTTTTTAAATTTTTTTTTTTTTAAAAAAATGTTTTATTTTTGGGTTTTTTTTTGGGGGTTTTTTAAAATAAAAAGGGGGGGTTGGGGTTTTGGAAATTTAATTTTTTAAAAAAGGGTTTTTTAAAAAAAAATTTTATTTTTTTTTTAAAAAAAAGGGGATAAAAAAAAAATTTTTTTTAAAAATTAATTTTTTTTTTTTTTTAAAAAAAAATTTTGTTAAAAAAATTTTTTTAAAAAAAAAAAAATTTTTTTAAAGGAATTTTTGTTTTTAAAAGGGTTGGGGGAAAAAAAAGAAAAAAATTTAAATTGGGGGTTTTTTAAAAAAAAAAAAAAAAAAGGGGGGGTTTTTAATTAAAAATTTTTTTTGGTGTTAAAAGTTTTTTAAAAAATTTTTAAAATTTTATTTTTGTAAAAAAAAAAATTTTGTTTTAATAATTAAAGGAAAATTTTAAATTTTTTTTTAAAAAAAATTTAAATTTATTTGGGGTGAATTTTTGGGGGATTTTTGTTTTAATTTAAAAATTTTGTTTGGGGGTTTTGTTTAAAAAAAGGGGTTGGTATTTATTTTTTTTTAAAATTTTTTTGGGATTTAAATTTTTTTTTGAAAAATTTTTTTTTGGGGGAAATTTTTTTTTTGGGGGGGGGAAAGGGGGATTAAAAAGGTTTTGGGGTTTTGGTTTTTTTTAAAATTTTAAAATTTTAAATTTTAAAAAAATTTTTTTTTTTTTTTTTTTTTTTGGGGGGTTTTTTTTAAAATTTTTAAAAATTTAAAATTTTTTGGTTTTTAAAATTTTTTTTTTTTTTAAAAAAAAAATTTTTTTTTTAGGGGGAAAATTTTAAATTTTTTTTTTGGGGTTTTAAAAAAAAAAGGGGTTTGGGAAAATTTTTTAAAAAAATTTTTTTGGGTAATTTTTTTATTGAAAATTAATTTTTTTTAAAAAAAAAAAAATTTTTTTGCAAAAAAAAAAAATTTCCATAAAAAAAAAAGATTTTTTAGGAAAAACCCCCAAATTTTTAAAATTTTAAATTTAATTCCCGTATGTTTTAAAATTTTCCAAATAAAATTTAAATTTTTAAAACAATTTAAAATGGGGAAGAAAATACATTCCGGTTTTTTAAAGAATTTTTGGGGGATTAATTTTTTTTTTTAAAAATTTGGGGAAAATTTTTTTAATAAATTTTTTTTTTAAATAACCCTTTAACTTCTTTTTTTAAACTTAAAATTTTTTAAAAAAAAGTAAAGAAAAAAAAAGGGGTTTTAGTTTTTTAAAAAAATAAATTTTTTTTAAAACCCCTTTTTTAAATAACCCAATTTTTATTTTTTTTTTAAATTCAATAAAAAAAACAAATTGGGGCAAACTTTTGTTTTTAAAAACTTTTTCGACCCCGCAACAAAAAAAAATTTTTCTAAAATTAAAAAATTTTTTAAAAAAAAATTTTAAAAATAATAAATATAATTGTTTTTCCATAAAAACAAAAAAATTTCCCAAAAATTTAAAAATTTTAAAAGGGGGGGGGGTTTTTGAAAAAAATTTTTAAAATTTTTTAAATTTTTTTTTTAAAAAAAAAAAAAAAAAAATTTTAATAAAACCCAAATTTTTTATTTTTAGCCTTTTATGTGGTAAACTACTAAAAAAATTTTTTGTTTCCTGGGAGTAAAAACCAAAAAAACCCTTTAAACAAATTTTCCTTTTTTTGGGGACGTTTTCTTTTGTACAAAAAAACCCCGGAAAAGGCCCCTCGAAAAGTACCGTTAAATTGTGTAATTTTGTTTCATATTCAGGTCCCCAATATGACATTAAAAATTCTATTTTGTAATTCCTAAAAAATTGTATAAAAATATTTTTTTAAAACCCAATTTTTTTTGAAAAAGAATTTAATTTTGGGAAAAAAGGATAAAAAAAATTTTTTTTGGGAAAAAAATTTCCTTTTAAATTTAAAAAGCAAAAAAAAGAAAATTTCAAAAAAAAATTTTGAAATTTTTTTAAAATTTTTTAAAAATTGCGGAAAATGCACGGGTTCATTTTTTAAAACCTTTTTCCCATAGTTAAAAACCCATTAAAAAAACCTGTAATTTTTTGAGTTTTTTTTTAAAAATTTAACACCTTTGTGAAAGGTTTTTACCCCCCCCCTTTTTTTTTATTTAAAAAATTTAAATTTTAAATCACAAAAAAAAAAAATTTTATTTAAAAACGTTTAAAAATAAAAAAATTTAAATTTTTACCCTAATTTTAAAACCCCCTTTTTTAAAATTGTGGAGTTTAGAAAAGGGGCTTTAAAACGTTTAAAAATTTTTGTTTTAAATAAAAAAAAATTTTTGTCTTTTTAAAAATTTTGTTAATTTAAAAAAACCTTAATAATTTATTTAAGCCCAAAAACCCAAAAAAAAAAAAGGTTTTTGTAAAAAATTTTTTTTAAAAATAAAAATTTTTCCAAAAAGGTTTTAAAGAAAATTTTAAACTTCCCCCTTTAAAAAAAATTTTTAGAGTAATTTTTTGGTTTTTTTTTTTGGGGTTATTTTTTAAATAATAAAAAATTTTTAAAAAAAAATCCATTTTGGATTTTCATTTTTTGCTAATTTATATTTTTTTTAAATTTTTTTTAAAATACTTAAATTAAAAAAAAAAAAATTTTCCCATCCCCCAAAACTAAAAAAAAAACAAACCAAAACCAAATTTAACATTTAATTAAAAAAATATTTAAAGGTTTTTGGGGGAATAAATTTAAAATTTTTTTTTTCCCCCCCGGGTTTTTTAAACACCTACCAGCTTAAATTAGAATTTTGCTAGCTTTGGTTTTTTTTAAAGGCTAAAAATCATCGTTTTACCTTTTAATTATGAAAAAAACCTTTTTTAAATTGGGGGTTTTAAATAATAAAATTGGTTTAAAAGGAAATTTTAAAATAAAAAAAAAAAGTAAAAAAAAAAAAAACCCCCTTTTTTTAAAAATTTTTAAAAAACTTTTTTTAAATAAAATTTGTAAGGAAAATAAAATTTTTTTCCCAAAATATTTATTTTTTTAAATATAAAAAGGGTTTCCCTTTTAAAACCTCTTTAAAAAAAATCAAAAACAAGTTGTAATTTAAAATTAGAAAATTTCCTCAAAACATAATTAAAATTTTTTTTTGGGGGGGAAATATATTAAATTTCTTCCTTTTAAAAATTCTTTTTTTCATTCCATTTTTCCCTTTTATGGGTTTTGGGGGGGGGGGGGGTTTTTTTTTAGGGGAAAATTTTATAAAAAACCCCCAAAATTTTTTTCCCTAAATTTTTAAAATCCTATATTTTTTAATGATAAACCAATAATTTAATTTAAATTTTGCTAACTTTGGTTAAATATGAACTTTTTTAACACTAAAAACTGCAAATTTATTCAAAAAATTTTTCTTTTTAAAAACACATTTTTTTTTTTAAAAAAATTTTGATTTTTCCCCCTTTTGGGTTTTTAACCCTAAAAATTCATGGCTTTAAAATAAAAAGAAATTCTTTAAATGGCTTTTAAAAGGAAAATTAAGAAAAATAAAAATTTAAAACATTTTTTTAAGAAAAAACAAAATAAAATTATTTAAGTTAAACAATTTTAAAAACGGGGTTGGGGTTTTGGGATAATTTAGAACAAAAAAAAAAAAATTTTTTTAAAAAAATTTTTTAAAAAATAATATTAAACAAATTTTTTCCCAACCCTTATTTTTAAAAAACTTTTTTTTAAAATTTTTGCACCTTTGGGTTTTGAAATCTAACGGAAAATTTAAAATAAAGGGGGTTTAAGAAAATAAAATAACAATTTAAATTTATTTTCTTTTTTGTTTTTTGGGGAAAAAGCTTTTTCACCTACTTTTTTAAAAATTTCCCCCCCCTTTCTTTTTTTAAAAAAACACCCTTTTAAAATTGTTAAAAATTTTTTTTCATACTTTTTAAAAAGAAAAAAACCTTTTTAAAAATTTTTTTAAAAAAAAAAAAAATTTTTTTAAAAAAAGGGGGGGGGGGTCAAGGGGGCCTGTTTTTTAAAAATTATTTAAAACCATTTTTTGATCACACCAAATTTTTTTTTGTTGGGTTTTAAAAAGGGAAAAATTTTTGGAAAATTTTTCAAATTTTCCCCCCTTTAAAAAACAAGCCTTAATAAGAAAAAATTTAAAAACTTTTTTTGGTTTTTCTTATTAATTTAAAAATTTTAAATCTAAAAGGGAAGGGAAAACCCGTCCCCCAAAAAACAAACAGAGTTCAAAACCAAAACATAGTTTTTTTCCCCAAAAACAATTTTGGAAATCCAACAAGAAAAAATGCGAAACCCATTTTTATTTTAAAAATTTTTGGGTTTTTTAATTTTAAAAAAAAAGTTTTAAAAAGTTTTAAAAATTTAAAAACCACCTTTCATATTAAAATTTTTTAAAAATTTTACTAAAAAGTTTTCCCCAATTTAAGTTTTGGACCCAAATGCTTTTGGGGGTTCAAAAAGGGGGGGGCCCCTTTTAAAATAACGGAAAACCCTTAAATTTTCGGGGTTTTGGGTTTTTTTTTCCTAATTTTTTTCACGGCTCCTTTATTTTTTTAAAAAAATTTTAAAAACGTTTTTTTTTTTTTAACTTAAAGTTTAAATAAAAAAATTAAATTTTAAAACCTTTTTTTTTTTCAAAAAATTAAATTTTTTCCCTTTCCGGGGGGAAATTTAAAAAAAAAAAATAAAAAATTTATTGCTTTTTTCATAATTTTTTTTAACAATATAGGGGAAAAAATTTTTTAAATAATTTTTTTAAATTACCCAAATTTAAATGGCGCTTTTTTAACATTTATCCTTCCAAATTTAGATATAACTCGTAAAAATCTTTTTTTTCTAACCCTATTTTTTAAAAAATACTAAAGGGGGGGGTTTTTCAGTTTTTTTTTTAAATCTAAAAAAAAAAATTGCCCATTAAATTTTTTTTTAAAACTAAAATATTTTTGTTAGGGGAAAAAATTTTGGAATTAGGGAAAACCCTTTTAAAATTTATTTACCTTCTTTTTAAAAACTTCCTTTTAAAATTGGAGTTTTTTACTTGCCCTGTTTGAAGGGGCCAATCGCTAAAAAAAGGGCCCCAAAAAAATTTTTTTAAAAAAAATTTTTTTTTGGCCCTTTTTAGGTTAAAAATACCCCAGGCCCCCTTTGTACAAACTTTTTTTTTTGGAAAAATTTTGTTTCACCCCCGGGGAAATTTTTACCCAAATGGTCGGCTTTGGGTTCAACTTCTCAAAACTACAAAAGGGGGTGAAAAATTTTTCCTTACTTGGGAAAAATAATTTTGTTTAAAAAAATTTTTTTTTTTCCCTTTTTTTTAAAACTTATTGTTTGATGCAACCCTTTTTTTTCCTTAAAAACACCTGAACTTCCCGGGACAAAAAATTTAATATGGTTAAAATTTTTTAATTTTATTTTACAAAAAACTGAAAACCCGTTTGGAAAAAATTTTTTAAATTTTTCCCCCTAAACCACGATCACCCCAAAAAATTTTAAAGGACACCCCCCGGGGAAAAATTTCTTTAATAACTAAAAAAAAAAACCTTTAATTTTGGGGAAAATTTCGGGGTTTTTAAAGGGAAAATTCAAAATTTTTAAAAGGGGAAAAAAAAATTTTGTAAGAAATTAAAAATCCGGTGGGGGGCCCCCCCCCTTAAAAAAAATTTCCTTGGGGCACAATTTTGGTTGCTTAAAAATATTTTTAAAAAAATTTTAGGGGGGTTTGCAAATCCGGGAATTGAAAAACTTGAACGGGCCTTATAATCTCAAATTCGCCCTTTTGGGGGGTAAGCACAAAAATTTTCGGGTAAATACCTTTTTAAAAGGTCCAAATAATTTTGTCATTACGATGACCGTCAAAACCACTTTTTTCAAAAGATTCGGACAAAGAAAATTTCTTTTAAAAATTTTTAAAAAGAATTTAAAAATTTTTTTTTAAAAATTTTAGTTTTTTAAAAAAATTTTCGTATTCATTTACATTTAAGACGTACTGCCGATAAATTTAAAAATTTAATTTATTTCTCTTTTTTCATATCAATGAATTTAATATAAATAATTTCAATGAATTTTTTAAATGTATAATGTTAATTTTGTTTTCAAAAACACAAAAACAATGCAGTTCCTTTAAGTTAAAAAATAAAAATTTTTGTTATTTTTTTGTTTAAAAAATTATTAAATTGCTTTAAAAACTACGCTACAGTTATCCGCATTTTTTTTTTGCAATTTCGTTTTGAAAAATTGGGCACATGACATTTCCTTCTTTTTTTTCCTAACATTCCCCAAAAACCGTGATAAGGTAGCAACTGAAAGATGTACAATTTTTTTGACTATTTTTTTAATTTTTAAGTTGAAATTAAATCTGAATTAGATAGGGAAATGATTTTTTTAAAAGTACCCCCCGGGGAATTTCTGAACTTTTTCTCCTTAATGTTTCATGTTTTTTTACTGCTACCAAAATTCAGTGACAGTGAACTTTTTTTTGGCGAGGGGGGGGGAAACCGTCTAAAAGACACAATTAAACATAATCCTTGGGGACCAGTTAAAACTTTTAAGTTTTAATAAATTTTGATTTTAAAACCCTATTAAAAAATCCCAATAAAAACAACCCACAGACAAAAAAAAATTTCAAAAATAAAAAAGGAAATTTTTTAAAAATGAAAAAAGTTTTTTAAAATGAATAGTAACACTCATTTACAACCTTTAAATGCATAAATTTTTTTTTTCTTTCTTTTTTTAACTTTTACAGGGGGATTAAAAACACTTTTTACTTTCCCTTTTTTGCTTCAAAACCCAAAAAAAAAGAAAAATGTTAACCATGGAGCGAAAGCCCATGTTTAAAAAAAAAGATTTAATTTTAAAACTCGAAATACCTTATTATGAAATAACTTTAAAAATTTAAAAAAAAAAAAGACAACCATTAAAAACTGTGATTAAAGGGGGAGACTGCAAACTCATTTAACGGGTAACAAAAAAGTTGTGTTGGGACTTAATTCAATCATTGGAAATGATTGATTTCATTTTCATCTTATTTTTTAAACAAAAATTTTTTTGTACGGCATACGCTTTTGTTTTTCCCAAATTTTTTTAAAAACCGAGGTATCCAAAACTGTATTAATAAAATCATTATCTTTTTTAACTTTCTTTTTAAACAATCATTAATAAAATTAAAAAAAAACCCCCTTTTTACACTTTAAAAAAAAAAATGATAAAGGGAAATTTTAACAATTTTTTTTTTAGGGGGAAATAAATGTTTCTTTTTAAAACCCTTTTTAAATCTTTGGTTTACGCCAAAAAATTTTGCTACCCCAAATAAAAAATTTAAAAGGAGTGCTAATTTTTTTTCATATTAAATTTCTTTTAAAAAACTTTTTCATTCTAAAATAGAAAAAAGAATAAAATCTTCCATGACCTTTCCCCTAAAATTTTTAGTATTTTTCTTTGAAAACAATATTTTTATAACGACCCTTTTTTTCAATAAAAAAAGTTTTCGATGTATGGTTATATGTTTTTGGGTACAAAAAATTTTTTTTTTTTTTTTTTAAAGTACGCAAATTTTAAAAAAGGGGAACCCAAAGGGGCAAACCTGTAACCCGGGAAAATTTTTTCAAATTTCACTTTCACAACGACAAAATTATACTCAAATATTAGAATCGTACAATAATGTCTGAACAATTATGGAGTTTTTCTTTATTGTAAAAAAGAAATTGGGGCGTTTTTTTAAATTTATTATCATCATTACAAAAACACTGGGTTTAAAGGGGGAAATTTTAAGAGAGGAAGAATTTAGATTTAAGGGAAATAAAAGCATTGTTCAAAGTTTAAATTATATTTCCAAAATTTTAAAAGATTCGGCTTCTTTAAATTTTTTATTTTTCCAAAGTTTAAAAGGGTGTTTTTTTAAACACCAGAAAGGGCACTAAAGTTTTAAAAACCCCTTTTATCCTGGTTTTTTCCGGCTTGTCGCCATTAATATTTGGGGTACATTGTATTACCGAAACTTGTGGGCCAACGAACTGCTGCGTGCGGGGAATTACTTTCACCCCAAAAATAATTAGCATTAGTTTTTTTTTTTTGAAAACTTTTTTTAAAATTAAAATTTAAAAAAAAAAAAACTTAAAATCATTACTCTTCAAATATCAGGTTTTCAACAATAATAATTTGTTTTTTAAAAAAATTTTTAACAATGATGTTGTCATTTTTCCTCATATTTGTTTTTTTTTGGGAGGGGGCCGGAGACCAAAAACCCTTGTCGCCGCTGTGATGTGGGAGCCTGTTATCCGCATAAAAAGAAAAAAAACTGACCTATACCTTTAAATTTAAATTTAAAACCCCGATTTTTTTAACCCAAAAAACACGTATTTTTTTTTAAACTTTTGGACCATTAAAAAAACTTAGAAATACACTAAATGAAATAATAAAAATTTTTTCAAAATTATTTATTTTTGGACAAGGCCTTTCAAAACCAAAATTAACGACGCGATGAAACCTTTCTTTTTTAAAGGCCCGCCAAAAAATAAATAATTTGGGGAAAAAAGGTTTTTTTTTTTTAAATTTAGTATAAAATTTTCTGTTTTAATTTTTTTACATTTCACTCCATAGTTTTTTAACAATCGTTTTCCGAAATTTAAATTGGCCTTTGGGGCTCATGAGGCGAAACAAAAAAAAGAAATTTAAAACATTTTTTATCTAGTACATTGCAAAATATAATTTTTAAAAATTTAAAACAAAGAGGGTTTTTTCATACATTTAAAAAAAAAAAATCTGATGTCAGTTTGTTGTAATGTATAGGGGGTTTTTTTTCCAAAAAAATTTTTTTTTTTTAAGAATGCTGTGAAACCAACTCAAGACAAAAATTTAATTATTTTTTGTGGCGGGAGACTTAAGAAATCTTATCGCAAACTTGCAAAACAAACAAATAAATTCCCCCATAGATAGATTGAAGGGGTTTTCTGGTGATATTTAACAACGAATTAATGTGGGGGGGGGCGTCCCCTTTAATTTTTGTCATTTCCCTACCGAAAAAAATCTCTCTTTTCCGCCGGGGGAAAATAAACATAAAATATCTTTTCTTTAGTTTTTTTTTCCAGCTATGTCCTTTGGGCCGAAAGAAAATGGGGTTTTAACCCCTTTTTAAATTTTTGGGAACAATCGAAAAACTCTTAATTTAAGGGGGCACTGGTACGGGGGGCTCCTACATTTTAAAATTTTTTTTACTCTCTTTTAAAAAATTAAATTTTTTTCAAAAGACATTATAAAGAAAAATAAATAAAATTTTTTTTTTAAAATTCTTATATTTATTATAAACATATAAAAACCATTTTCAACATTTAAAGAACACAATCCTTTAAAAAAAAAATGTTCCTAAAAAAATTTCCCCCCTTTTTTGAATTTTTTTTTTTTAAATTTTTAAAAATAAAAAGGGTTTTGGAAAACAATTTGGGTTTTGAAAATTTTTTTTCAAGAAATTTTGATTTTTGAATTATCACCCCCAGAAGTGGGGGGAAAAAAAATTTTTTTCCCTTTTAATTTGCGGGTTTTTGTATTTTTTGTAAAAATTTTGAAAAAATTAAAAAAGCAAAAGCCCTAAAACCCTTTTTTTTTTTTTAAATAGTTCCGTCAAATATATGCTTTTAATTAAAAACTGGGGCGGGGTTTTTTTTTTTTTAAAAAAGGAAAGCGATTTTTAACAAATTTTTTCAACAAAAAAAAAATCCAGTTTTTAACCCTTTTTCAACTAGGCCATGAGTTTCTTTTTCTTGAAACTTTATACAAAATAAACTCTAATTTTTCTTTTCTTACCTAACTACAAGTTTTTCACTGTTGACTTCATTCAATTTTTGAATACTTCATCATATTATTAAAAAATGCTCAAACCTAAACTACACTCTTAGGTGCGGGGACATATTTTAATTTTTTAAATAAAAATTAACATAATTCCTTCTTTTATTAAATTTTCAGTTTTGGAAAAAAATTAATACATTTTAACCAAAAAATGATTAAAATATTATTTTCAAAAAATTTTAACTGTCGTAAGGGGTTTTTACACAAATAAAATTTTTCCCCGGGTTATTTTTTATTTGTTTTTTGGGGTTTTTTTAACATACACTCTAAAAACAAGCATTTTTTTAAAATAATGCCTGACTAAACACTTCCCACGCTTTTTTAAATGAAAAATATTTTTCATTTTTTTTAAATTCCCAAACGGCAATCGCCATTTTTTTAAAAACCCCTTACATATAAAAAAACATAACAATATAAAAAAAAGGCAAAAACGAATACAACAACGAAAAAATTTGGGGAAAACCCAAAACTTGATAACGACAAAAAATCAAAAGATAACAATAATTCAAAAAAACCCAACAACAGGGAACCCAAATTTTGACAATATAACAAAAAATTTGGGGGTTTTTTAAAATGCTTGTTTTAATTTTTGGGAATAACAATCCCCTTGTTTTCTTTAATAACCCTAAGTTTATTCCGCTATTAAAAATCATTCTTACAGGAAACATTTTAAAACATTTAAGGGGGACAAATCCACCCCCCGGAAGTAAGCTGATTTTTTTTCCCAAATGACCAGAGGTTGGTAGTAAATACTTTTGGGGAACTAAAATAAGAAAAATAACAGTAAATTTTTAAAAAATACCAACCAAAAAAAATTTCGGGTCTCATTCTGGAATGTTTTTTCATTTTTTTTAGAAAATTAAATGCGTCATAATATGTTTTCTAAAGCGGGGAAAAAAAAAATAAATGCATAAAGTAAAGAAAGTCTTATAAAAGCGGGGAAACCCTGATTTGAAAAACAAAAAGGCAATTTTTTAAAACAACATTAAAATATATTTATTTTTGGGGGTTTTGTTCTTTTGCCCAAAAAATAAGTTCCGTTCAGCATGATAGTGAACGTATGTGCTAAGAAAATAAAAACTTACAATCCAACAAAAAGTTTTTTTTTGGTTTTTTCATAAAACTACCCTATTTAAACAATAAAATATTCCAAGAAAACGGTTTTCAAATACAGTACCACATCCATAATTAGTTTGGGAAAATTAAACAATAAACAATGCAAGCTTTAAAAATGTGTAAACATCCAAACAAAACATAAGAGGGGAAAAAAAATAAAGAAAAAAAACTCTCCAAAAAAAAATACAATAAGTTAAAATTTGAAAAATTTTTTTCCCATAAAGCCAGTTAAAAAAAACAATTTTTTTTCCTTTTTGCGATTGAAAGATTATTATTTTTAAAAGGTTGATAAGGAAGATTTATCCAAAGGGTTTTAGCTTTAAAAATAGGTCTCTATTTTTGGGTTTTCTTTTTTAGTTTAAACGCAAAGGGGCAATTACATAACTTTTTACCCCTTTATTTAACTTTGCTTATTATTTTTTTCAGGGGAAACAAATTCTCTTTACAAACGGGTTTGAAACAACATTTTTTTATTGGTCCCCCTTTAAAAATGTTTTTTGACTCAAACATTTAAAGGGATTTTGTTTCAGATTTTTGGGAAATTTTTTTACTTTTTTCAAAAACTGTTTTTACACAAAACCCAAAGTGGGTTTTTTTTGATTCACGGTTTTTTTTTTTTTTCCCCTTTTAAAAACCCACCTTTTTTCAAAAAAAGTAAAAAACAAAAAAAATTTTAAAAAATTTTAAATTTTACCCGGGGGAAAAAAAAACAAACAAAATCTTTCACCACCATTTCTCACTAATGAAACGTTTTTCCCGGGGGTAAACCTTTTAAAAAAATTTTTTCTTTTTTTTTTTTTGCTTTTTCACGTTAAAAAAAATTTTAAACCCATTTCTACTACCTTGTAAAAATTTTGTTTTTTATTATTTTAATTTAAACTTTTTAAAAAATTTTTTTTCATTATTACATATTATTATTGAAGTAAAATACTCCAATAAAGTAATTAAAATTTTTTTGAGGTAATTATTTAATTTATGTTTTTTAAAATTTAATAAGGGATAGTTTTTAAATTTTTAACCTTTTAATGAATAAGAATTTAAAAATTAAATTTAACGGAAAAAAAAATTTTATTCAAAAAAGAAAATTTAACAAATTTTGTAAAAAGTAAAGAAGGCATCTTTTTAATGACCCCCCAAAGACAAACTTTTATTGGTTTTAAAAATTTAAAAAGTTTCATCATATCCTTTTAGTGGGTGTTTTGCAAACACCTCATTTGTTAAATTTATATTTTCCTCTACATTTTCAATTTTGGAATTAGCAAAAAATCTATATATTTCAAGAAAGTTCTATTCTAAGGGTTTTTCCCGGGGGTTTAAAAGGGGTTTTTTAAACAATTTATATTTCTTTTTAATGCAAATTTTTTGGGGGTTTTTCATCCCCTTTGGGGTTTTTTCCCCCCCCGCTTTTTTGTTTTTTTGCTACATAATTATGATACAGTTGTATTAGAAATTTATATCGAAAAAAATTCAACAGGTTTTTTAAATTTGTTTTTTTCTCTTTAAAAATTTTGGGGGTTTTGGGGTAAATTAAAATGTTTTTGGGGTTGGGGGTTAAAAAAAGCCTTTAACAGGTATTTTGTCTTCCGATCGGGTAACAATATGATTTTTTAAAAACTTAGTGACAGAAAGGGCCATATAAAAAAAATTTAAAAGTAAAAAAGTAAAAAAGTAAAGTAAAGATGTTTTATTTCCCAGGCGAAGTTAGGGGGAAAACTATATGGTAGGGAGCGCACCCACCCCTTTTAAAGAAATCGATTTGCCTGCGGGGGAATTTCCCTTTTTTGTATTAAACTTCTATTAAAAAAATTTTATTTGGGTATTTTCATTCATACAAATAAAGAAAAAAACATATAAATTTACACACAAACCCCGCCACATTTGGTTTTTTGACCCACAATACTCATAAAACGAAACCTACTGTTTTTTTAATACAATTTCTTTTGCAAAAAAAGGGGTTTTTTAAAATTTTTTTTAATACAAATTTTTGTTATGAGGTTTAAAACCGTACAGGCAATTTTTTTCAGGAATATGGGAAGTTATTTAAATTTAGTCACGAAAAAACCAAGGGGAAAAATTTAAAGAAAAACCCCTTTTTTTTTTAATTTTGTTTTTAAAAGGGCTAACTATTTTTTCTATTCGTTTCTTTATTTTTAATTTTTTTAAAACCCGAATATTTTTTACATTAAAAACGGTTTTTTTAAAAAAAAATTTTTCAAAATTAAAAAAAAAAAAACAATTTAATTTTAAATTTTTTAAAATTTTATTAGATTGTAAAAAAGGGGAAATTTGAGAAATAAAGAAACTCAAGCCTTTTTTTTTAAAATTTTCCCTTATAACAAAAACCAACTTTTTTTTACCCTTTTCCCTCGAGAAATTTTCGAGACTACAATGGCCGCCCGCGCTAATAAGGAAACGTTGACTCTTGGGGGAAAGGCCCCCGACCTGGGATTTTACCCATTCCCAAAATCCACCGTTCCCAGACAACGGGGTCGTTTCATTTTCTTAAAGAAACGAAAAATTTTTGAAAAAAGAAACCCAACTACCAGTCACTTTTGTTATACAATCACACGTTTAAATTCACTGACCTTTGTTGTATTTTGGGGGATACAAAATAATCACATGTATTGATTTTTTCCCAAAAAAAAACCAAAATAGTTTCTAAGTGTTCATATTTTAAAAATTTGGGAAGACAGAATCAACCTAAAAAAGGGGTATACATTCTTCTTAGTAGATTGTCCTTTTTTAAAATGGTATTTAAAATTTTTATTACAAAATAAAAAAAATACAAGTTTTTTAGAGAAGAATAATCCTGTTGTAAATATTATAACCGCAAAATACCCCCTTTTTTTTCCCTTTTAAAAAAAATAGGGGTTAAATTTTTTTTAATTCAAAATTGGGAAAATAAATCCTTTAAAAACCCCAAAATTTTTTTTTAAAAAAAATTATGCGTTCTGATTGGGATATTTACCCCCGTAACTTTCCCCAACATGTGGCCAGGGGAAACAAAAGAATTTAAACAATAAACCCCCCAATAAAATTTGGGCAGTCACTCTGTAACTGGGGATTTTAACAAATTTAAAATTTAAAAAAAAAAAATTTGTAGAACTAATAAAACTTTTTTTTTTTTTGTATCAAAAATTAAAACCCTTTTTCCCTTCAATACAAATTATAACCAAGAATACTTCTACTTACTATTTTAATTTTTATTTTATAAAAAGGAACTTATCAAGATATCCCCCAAATAAAATGACAACACTTGAAAAAAAATAAAAAACAAAAAAATCCCTAACAATAAAGATAAAAATTTAAAAAAAAACAAAAACAACAAAAAAAACAATTGGGCCCAAAAATTTCAACATTTTTAAAACTTTCCCACTTTTTAATTTTTAAAAAATTATTGTTACGAATAACCATTTTTTGAGCATACAAACATTTTAGGGGGGTTTTTTCACCTTTTTTTTTCACAATTCGGGAGATGAAAAATGTGTAGTTTTATTTAAGAAATAGGATCGAACAAGGGGTTTTTTAAAAAATCCTTAAAAAAAAAAAAACCCAAAAAAAATTTGAGACATGGGGAAATAAATTTGAAATATATACTAATATTGTACCAATAACTTTTGTAACATTATGTTTCGTAATTTTTTAAAAAAATGCACACCTGTTAATTATGCACCCCTAAAAAACCCCCGTTTTAGTTAAAAACATTTCCCTGGGGAATTTTGTCTTTAAATTTTTTTTGCTCCCTTTTTTTTACTAAATTTTTTGTGACAAAAATTTTTTTTCAATCTGTTTGCATTTCCTGGAGAAAAAGGTAAAAATTTTTACATAAAAGGGGCCCCCTATTTCCCCACTCAATACTTATTACATGAACCTGGGGAGGAAAAAAATCTACCATTACAAGTACTTTATAATTTAGTCAATTGCAAAAATAAAACCTTTTTTTAAAAATAAAATCTTTTATACTGGGGAACCCCAAAATTTATTAAAGGGGGTTTAAAACTATTTAACGGGGGGTTTTTTTGTATTTTTAAAAAGGGGGGTTTTTTTTTTTTATTAAAAATTTTTTAAAAAATATAAAATTAATTTTTACAGTAAAAATTTTTTTTTGGCAGTGCAAGAACACTTTTTTCTCTAAAATCATTTTTTCCCCTCTCTAATCTATAAAAAATAAAAAAAAACCCCATGTGTATTTAACTGGGAAAAGCAATGGTACAAAATCAAAAGGGGAAAACTGAAAATACGAGATAAGGGGGAAAAGGGGGAGTTTGGGATAGGCCGGGGTTTTTCTGCGGAAAAAGGACGTTGGATTAGGGGGGGGGGGGGTTTTCCTCCTTGGGTTTTAAAAAAGTTTTTAAAAGCCAAAAAAGGAAGAGTATTTTTATTTTTCCCGCTTCGACAGAAGTGGCTGAGCAAGTTAGCCTCCTCCTTCTTTTATAAAAACAAAAAGGGGGTACGCCGTTTTTCCTTTTCTAAAATGGGGAGCCCCTCATAGGGGGTGGTCTTAACCCCCCCAAATGTCCCCCCCAAAAAAATCCTGTCACTCCAAACGCGAAAGGGTTTTTTTAAAAAAAGGGTTGAAGAGCGTCTAAATTTTGAAACTAAGGGCGTTAAAATTTTTTAAAAAATT
Source organism: Homalodisca vitripennis (assembly GCF_021130785.1). NCBI lineage: Eukaryota > Metazoa > Arthropoda > Insecta > Hemiptera > Cicadellidae > Homalodisca > Homalodisca vitripennis. The sequence continues at coordinate 27,794 of NW_025779010.1, read as the reverse complement.
TTTTTAATACATGGGTTTATTGGTTATTAAAACCCCCCCTTTTTAAACCAAATTTTTTAAAACTTCGTTAGTAAAAAAAGCATTTATAAAAGGAAAAAAAATTTCCTTTTTAAAATGACAAGAATATGCTTTCCCAAACCCAAAAATTCGTTTGTAAACTAGCTTAAGGGGAAAATTTTTAAAATATTTACAAACAAAGAAACCTAACTTATTCCAAAAAGTTAATATACTGTAGAAAAAAAATATCGTAAAAAATTTTTACTTGTAAACTTTACCCCTACCCTAAACTTCGCCTTAAAAAGACATCTTTACTTTACTTTACTTTATTAACTCGATTACTCTTTGGGAAAACAATCCCCCTTTTTTCAGCCGGGGGATGTAACAATTTCTATATATTGCCGTCTGTAAAAATTGACAACAACCCCCAGGAAAAAAAAAAAGGCCCCCTTTTTTTTTAAAAAAAATTTTTTCCAAAATTTCATAAAATAAGGATGTGACGAATTTTTCAAGTTTTTAAAAAAAAATGGAAAAAAGGGGGGTTCCTGCCCGGGTTTTTTTAAAAACCCCAAAAAATTTTTTTACTTTTAAAAATATTACTTTTATTCCCTTTTTTTTATTTGTTAGCTAAACGAATTTACTTTCAAATAAAAAATTTATAAAATTAAAAAATTTTTTCGATTTAAAAAAAAATTTTCAGCATAATAAAATTTTAAACCCCCCCCACAATTTTTAAACCCCTCTTAAGCCCCAAAGAAAACCTCTTTTAAAGAAACCCCTAAAAAAGCAGCATAAAGTTTTAAAATTATGCCAATTAACTATTGTGACTGACAAGAACAATTTTTTTATTTTTTTTTCTTACAACCTATTTTTTTCACGTACGGACGCATAACACGTTAAAGGACATCAAATGATTTTTACTAACAAACATATTTTTATGGGTGAACAGGGGCTAGAATCCAAAAAATCGACTCCCCATAAAATTTTCTCACTCTAAAATTAAATAAATAAAAAAAAAAATAAAAAATTAATACTTGTAAATGGGGAAAAAAAATTTACGTAATTTTTTATATTTTTTTTAAAAACATTTCCCCCAGAAAAAATTTGAGGGCGTAAAATATGAATGATAAACTAAATAATTCAAAATAATTTGTTATTTTCCCAAAAAATTTTTTTTTATTTCTTGAGATATAATTGGGATGATACAACTGTCCATAAATGGTAAGTATATAATAAATAGAAATCGTAAGGTTTTAAGGGGGAATCTGACATGAAAAAAAATTTTTTTTGGGAATTTTGGTTTTTTATTTTTTAATATTTTTAAAAATTTTTTTTTTAAAATGGTTATAAAAATACCTTTTACTAAATATTAACCTTATATTAAAAAAATATATATATAAAGGTTTTCAACTTTTTTGGCGTTGAGCACCACTCCTTTTTAGTAAACAACAATCTATAAAATTTGTTTTTAATTGGGTTTTTTTATGTTGGGAAATGGGTTTTTTCTTTTAGTCGGTTTTAACTGATATCACACACTGTCAGCAATATTCAATTCATCTGTTGTTTTTTTTTTATGTTGGAGGGTTTTTTTTTGAATTTTGAAATACTGTGTTTTTGATTTGCAATTTTTCCCGTTTTTTTTATTTGTAAAGGATTTATTGCAATTGGAAATTTAAATTTAAAAAGGTAATAAGAAAAGAGGAACTAAGAAACTAGTTACAAGAAAAACGTTTTTTCGGTTTTGCAAAAAAAACAGTAGTAACTTCAGGAAAAAGAAGAGGGAAAGGGCCCAGAACACCCAAAAGTTGTTTCCCCCATCCAATGAAAATTGAGCCCCAACCTAGCCTGCTATGTTTTAAATTTAACTGTTTCCTTTCAGTATGACTTTGTAAACAATTTTCAGCTAGAATCAGTTTTGAAAGATTTCAGTGTGTAGGTTTTTCATGGGAACCTATCATTTTTGTCAAAAACCCTTACAGGGTCGCAGAAAAAATTTCCGTCTCCTTAAACTTGGAAAAAACAAAAGCTTTTGACCAACCTTTTCCCAAAGCAAACAGATTTAGGCCCGGGGCCCATTGAGGCACCAACAAAAGTTCACAATGCTACTATACTTGAACCTAAGGGTTTTATAAAGGGTTGCGTTAATAGGAAAAGGGGTATATCGGGGCTGCCCAAACTCTTTGGGGGCAAAAAAAGAATTTACCCCTCCCCCACAAGTTCAATCAACAAGGAAAAAATTTTTTGTCCACCATGTAGAAAAGTGTGGTGAAAACCCCTATGAAGAGAGCTGACAGAAGCATTATTGAAAAGGAAATCTAATGACTTATGTGTTGCGGTTGACGGAAGGGGGAAAAAGCGAGGCCACACCTCGCAAAATTTGGCGTTGCCCACAATTACTTCACAATACGGGAAAAAATAATAGATTTTTATTAAATGTAAAAATTTCTGTAACTGCCCCCAGAGAACAAGAAACCAAACACTTAAAAAAAATCAAGGCAAATTATTATTAGCAGGGGAGGTATGGAAGCTGAAGGTGGGGACTCCCCAATGTTCAAAAAGACCAAAAACTAAATAGGGTGTTCGCTATGTGGAAGTACCTTGGAGATGTTGACTCCAATGGCTATCCCACATTTTTGGCAGAAGCCCCCAATATGGGGGGGGGGGCCCCAAAAATTTCCCAAATTCAAAATTTGGGGAATGTTTTTGGGCACGCCCAAAAGGGGATGGGACAAGAAAAAGGGGATTTTAACATGAAAAATAAAGGCTTGAAAGCTTTCTGACGGAAAAATCTCTTTTTTGGAAAGGTAGGCTAAAAAGGGAAGGCGATCCAACAAATCCAAATATACTATGGACTAGCCATCCTGGGAAAAACCCCACGGGGCGTGGAACCCCCTAGGCGAGCATTTTGGGGGCGTTGTACTGTCATTCAGTCTACAAACGATACGCCTTTACATTTTTTTTGCCCAACACCGAAGACACTGGGAAGTATAACAAAGCCGCCAAAAAAAAAATTTAAATTGACCCAGCCACATTTTTCACCTCTCCCCTTTTTTCTAATAAAGCAATAAAAACCTTTTTTTTAAAAATCTTTGCAGCCAAAAATCTCAAAAATGTCTCAAAGGAAAATCTCAAAATCCTAATGATCAAATGAATTTTTCTTTTTTGGGCTGGGCTCCCTAAACGCCCCTTTTTTTACCTAGGGGGCCTTGGGGCTAGGTTCTATGAGCATCCTATCATTCAAGAGGGACGCCCAAAGTGAAAGTTTTAGAGCACTTTGGCAGAACCAGACGAATAGCTTTAGCTTAAAAGGGTCTCGACACCCACGGATTCCAAAAAATAAAGGGGGGCTACCGTTTTTTTGAAAAAAAAAATCAGGCAATCAAACTTTCCCAAAAAAGGGAAGCGGGGGGATCTGACAAAAGAAAGGGATCCAACAACCCTTTCCCTTTACAGTGCGGGCCCCATCTTTAAAACCCCAAGGTAAGTCCAAAATATGAAACCTTCTTGCTTTTTCTTGATTTGCCGAAACTTGTTATTTTTAACGGGGGGCCCTAACTCAAAAACACTAGGCCTTACCCCTTTTTAAATTTTTTTACAGTATTCTACTTTTCTAATTTTTCCAGTTTTTCCCCCCCTGGGGAAAAAAATATCTCTTGTCCCAAAGAGGCACATAAACATTTTTACTTATAAAAAATTAGTTTTAAAAAAAAAAAAAATTTTAAAAAAATTTTAACTTTTTAATTTTTTTTTTTAAATTTAAAAACCTCATATTAAGACCTAATTTTAAACTATTAAAAGTAAAAAAAAAACAGGACTCACTAAAACCATTACAGAGAATTTCCCCTTTTAAAAATTTTTTTTTAGGAGGTCGGACGGGCCCTTTAAAATTAAAATAACCTAAAAGGGGGAGTTTTTTGTCCCCGCTACAAAGAAAAGTTCTAGATAAATTAATCTTTTTATTTAATAAGTTAAATGAACTTAAAAAAAAATTTTGATGTTTTAAAATTAAGAATAAACTAAATATTAAAATTTTCTGTTATAAATTTCTTTTTTTTTTTAAACTTGGGTTTTTCCATGACATAGAAAGTACGCTTATTGCAATAAATCAAAACAGGGGAAACCCCAAAAAAAATGTTTTTTTGAACGTTTTTTTGGGGGGGTTTTTTTCTGGCGGAAACCCCTTTTTTTGGGGGGAGTCACTTGCCTTTGAAAAAATAACAAGAAAATAAACTAAATTTTAAAATTTTAAATTTTTTTTTTTAAAGCATATCAGAAAAAAATTTTTTTTTTAGTTTTTATTTAGAATTGTTAATAACAACCTTAACCTCATAAATGTTAATATCGTGGGGCCATTCAAAAAAATTTTTTAAAAAGGTAAAGCAAAGGGAAAAAAAAAGGGATTCAAAATGTAAATATCTTAGAAAATCTTAAAAAATTTTTCAAGCTTTTTTTGCCTTTTTATTTTGTATTTAAAATTTTTTATCTTTAAAAACAATAGTTTCATTATTCCCCCTTTTAAAGAAAAACCCCTTTTTGCAATAAAACTTAAAATTTAATTTTTCTCATATATTTTTTTTTTGTTTCCCTCTCAATGTTTTGGTTTAGTTCAAAGATGTACCAAATTTAATTTTAAAAAAAGAAAAAATAGATCAATTTAATTTCCTTTTCCCCTTTCCCAAATAACAAATTTTTTTATTAAATGTAAATACATAAAAAAATGTTCCAAATGGTGTTTTTTTTGGGTCTTTTGGGAAATTGTGCATGATTTTTTTTAAAATTTTTCTATGTATTGGACATTCACTTTAAAACATCAATTGGGACCTTTTAAAAAATTACGTAAATTTCAAAATAGATTTCTGCGAGTGTCTAGTTACGAAAAATAAATGTTTGCTCCTTCCTTTTTGGGGGTCGACACAACTAACAGTCGGGTTCCCCGGGACCTAAAAATTTTTGGCGCTTTTCAGTTTGGGCGATGTCGTTGGTGTAAAAAAAATAGAGAGCCGCGCTGGAAAAAGGTCCACTCTGATAATGTGACCTTTTTTTGTGCGCAATCTTTTTTTCTCAAGTTCATGTAAAAACCCGGGGGTTACATTGAATTGCTATCTGTTCAATATCCAAAATGTTTTTATACACACAAATTGCCACATCGCTTCCAGTCGTTAATAAATATGTAAGGCCATGTAAAGAGTAATATTTTTGATCAAAAAGGATAAACTGAATATTATATTGTGTAATATGCACAGTTTATACAATAATACACGATGTCCCAATCTCACCAAAGTTCCGACAGTACATGCATTAAGTGATTGAATTAAAAAATTTAAACTGCCTGAAAGGAATTACTTTTAAATCCGATTCCTTATTTTTACCTTCCTTGCTGGTAACCTTCCTTAGCAAATAATGTTGCACTGGATAAAATCCTGAGCATGGTGCTGTATTTAATTTGTGATATATTTATCCTATAAGTACCCTTTCTGTGGCGATATCTATCTATTTCTTCTAGATTGGACATACAAAGTTCTATTTTTTATGTTTGATTTCACTAATCGCTGTTATAGACGAATATTAAAGAAACCATCACAAGTAAAGAACCTGATTTAGGATTTGTTAGTCGGAGAATTTTTATAAACAATCAGCTGATACTTATTAATTGTTTCTTCTTCTCTGATTGTTTAGTTTGTAGTAAATAAGCTTTTGGGTCCTTAAACGTCCCATGCCGCCTCAAGTCGAGACTATTTTATTTGTGACTTACGTGTCTGGGTAAGGATTCTAGGATCACTTTCCAATCGCTGAGAGATTCCCTCAGGCAATCCCTAATCCGTGGAAAGAGACCTCGCAATGCAGATCGAGAGCGCAGAAGTCGCAGGATAATTTATAACTAATTTTAAAGAACAAATATATTTTTATTGCTGTCATCATGGTAACAATGAATTGCAAACGTCATTAATTGCTAACCCTTTTACTTTAAAATAATATTAGTTGAAAAATTCACTACACATTCAAACCTCACAAAAGATAGAAGTAGTTGGTAAATTTAGAATAATTGTCTAAGAAACATTCACTTTTAAGTAATAAAGCCTTAAGATTTCAATAAAACCATAACGCACATATAATAACATTGGAGCTTAAAAGCGCTTTTGTCGACCATAAATTTCGATGTTTTTAAAAATAACAATACGTATCATCTAGTGGAAAATCTTTCGTTATACCGAAATATGTATTTAAAATAATTCCTACATTAAGTTTCTGTGCCAAAATAATAGAATGGCCGTTTTTCCTTGTATTTAAGATTTATCGTGTGTTGGCAAAAAAAAAAAATCTGTTGAAGTGTCTTGAGCCTGGGTTAGAGATTTTTACATAATTATCTGATTGTATTTGTCACTTTTTCAATAACTTCCCAAAATCATATAATCTTCTGTTTCTACGAGAGAGTGCGAGAGACATTAATACAGTCTTTTTTCTTTTTAGGGACGTCAAATGGTCCAATTTGCTATCACTTATAAAGACACAAAACCCTTAATATATACGGAGGGTTTTCAAAATATTATCTAATATAAAAAGATTGAATCTATAAAATATTATTACTATATACTATTATTAAGTTATTTAAGACCACACAAAAATCCTTTTATCCAAATTAATTTTTAAAATACACGCGCTGATCAAGAACAATTTAAATTGTTAAATTGTATAATTTGATATGAAATGCATATTCTGAAATCTCGTAATAATCTTCAACTTTTCAAGACTCTCTCTCTACTCAATCTCTCTCTCTATCTCTTAATATGGCACATTGTAATATAAAGTAAGAGAACATTACTCCAGCATACATTCCACTCATATGGAGTTTATGGAATTCACTTCTTTTCTCGCGCATATTCTCCAACAAGAATGGCGCTGTGCTCATGGAGGGTGGGGTGCGCGGTGGAGTCCTATCTATCCTTTCCTAATTTTATCAATCATAAATATGTGTGTTTATATTTTGACCATCCATACGTTTTTTGTCCACATTCAATATAGGTTTTTATCATGAAATATAACTAAAAGTGTTACATTTTAACTACGATTTTTTTTAAGATTTTTATGCAAAAAGTCATTTTTGTGATTTGGATGATATTACTTGTTTGGAGATCCTGACTGGATTTCCCACCATACAGCCATCTTAATGGTAACTCTATGTTTCGAGGTTGGATGAGCGATGCGTATTATCTGTGTTCTGCCCACTGAATTGCCAAATAACCCAATCAAATATATTGCTTTTAAGCCTAAAAGATAACGGAACTTACAAACTATTTTTGTATAATGAGGTTAAACTAAATTAAGAGAGATGCGCGAGGGTTTTACAGACCCTACGGTATAAGATAATAACGAAATAGTCATTTATGATAGGAGAAAATGTAAAGCATATAATAGTAAAAAAAATTATTTTTTTTGAGCAACATTTCTATCCGACATTTTTTTCAAATGTTTTTTGAATACAATTTAATTTTGAGCTATCTGTGATGCGCTCCTAACGAATACTAACTAGGGTAACTGTACAAATCGATTGTAAAGGTTACTGGTAGCTGTCCTACAACCACAAATAAAAAAGTTCATTGTACTTACCTTGTACATACTCTGTTTTAATATCTTTATTTTATATATTTACATGACTATCCTCCCCATTAGAAATTTTGTTCTTCGGCCTCCTTGCGCCAGTCCTTTGCTAGTTAGCTGTCCCTGAAAAAAATGTTTAAAAAGTTCAGTCATGTGCAATAATTCCATAAACACTTTCATAGCTCGAATTTTGAAAGTTTACATTAATCAATAAACCCGTTATTATTAAACCGCCCTGAGTAATTCATTGGACATGCATTACAAATATTTTCTATTGCGTTTGTAATGTACCCGATACCGAATGTTTTACCTCGATGAAAGAAGTCCAACATCTTAAGAGGCACCTCATGTCCCTAAATTAAGTCTGCCTACATTTAGCACAGTGATATAGTTGAAGGAACATAATCAATTTCACAAGGCGACTTGGTGTATGTTTCACTTTTGAATATGTTATTGCAAAAGGAGTTTGAATGTACCGACCCTGTGTGCCCATAATGTAGTCAGTCATGTTACAATAGCCAATATCAGAGTAAACCAAGTGTCACTCCTATATTACATGAGGGTGTCGATAAACACACAATGAATACACACGTGACACAGGAATCGGCACTGTTCATTATAACGTAATTACTTTAGGGAAAGTTCAGATCACGTTAATAGAAATCGGCTTATGTTGCAATGACAATATTCATTGTTTCTCGGACAAATTCTTAATATGACTTTTTATATTTTTTCATAAACTTTATCTCAACGGTTCCTTTTTTTGTGACGCAATACGCGAGATGCGTATGTGTAAATGATATGACACTTTCAAATATCCGTGGTAATGTGTAATTTTTTTTATTTTAATGTGGTATCGATAACTCAAGATACTTCTTACATCGGTGCGTTCTAAACATCAAAAAAAGGAGCCTATCTGTAATTTACTAGAGTTCCAAAATATTACACTTTGGAGGCTAACGCTAAAGTCACACTTTTCATAGCTATGTTTTATTTTTCTTAGTTTTACAGAATGTGTAGTATCAACCCACAGAAGTTTGTGCTCTTTTTTCCCATAAGCACCCCTGTAATGTAACATAATATATTGATTGACATAAAACTTGTATAAACCATAAGTAAAGGAATTTTCTATCCATACAAAAAAATGGTAATCTCCCCAGTATTAAGATGTTGTAGATGCTTTAGAAGTTTAAAACATTAATTAACATCAAATTTAACAAGGTTTTATACTGAATATTTTGGGGTGACATGACAAAACTTATTATAGAATGCTTCCTAATCATTTATAATTATTTATAGGAATCTTTATATTTTTATTGAAGAGATTGTGAATTAGAATATAGTAATTGAATTGCTAAGATTGTGAGCCTTCCAGCAGTGCTGAATTTCTTGCATTCGGTTCGAGGAAATGCTAGAAGCTTCCTTTTGTAGCTTATGTATTGAGCATAGGTTACTTGTCTTAGTTGGATAGGACCATTCTAACACAGACATTGTGTTGCTCAATTTTGATTGCCAATGTTAGGTTGATTAGATGGTAGTGTGTGCGTGTGGACTTCTAGATCATTCCGTGCTTCAGACCACGTTTTTCAAGGGGATTCTTTGCTGTGGCTCAAGAGTGTATCTCGTTTGGGTTAAGTGATACCTACTCTTGCCGTATTGATTTTTCGGCAAGAAAGGTTGATTGTAAGATTAAAATTTCTTTTCAAAATTTAAATAGTGTTTCAATTAAGTATATATAATTCCATTTTCGGTTACTTTGTGAAGTCTCTGGAATAGCGAGGTACTTGTAATATTTAAGATTAATATTCGAAATATTAGAAAATTTACTTGATGATATTTTCCTTTCAATTGGATTGAATCCTATATCGCGAGCGCGAGCGAGCGCAGTCGCGCGCGGGCAAAATTAAGTATTAGATCTTGCTGTGAGGATTCCTATATATATTTAACTATTGCTAAATTAAACATTCAAACCCAAGCAACAATTCTGAATAATTCAAAAGATTTGGTAAATTGGAAATCTTTCAGAAAATAAGTAGTTTGAAATTTGAAAAATTATCTCTCTCTCATCTCTATCTATTGAGAGCGCCTATAGTATAGATAGTGAAACATTGTCCTTGGTTCATATATTATATTTTAATATTACCTTAATTTGTTTAATTTTTATTTTGAGAATGAAGTATTTTTATTATTATATAATATTATATTTGAAGATGATTATTTATTTTGAAGTTTAATGAAGATTTTAATTTTGAGTTTCTGGTGGAAAATACATTAGCACTGAGAACTAGAAGTATACAATTGTGTGAATGACTGACCTGATTGTTAATTTTGAAGACTGGACTTGTAAAGTTTGATGATTTAGTAAATAAGATTTAATTGAGAATAAATTAAAAGTAAGAAAGATAGCTTGCGTTGCGAGGAGATTTATTGAATTTAAAATTTAATAAAAAAATCACTGTAATTTTAGTACTGAAGTTAATTATTGATTCCATTGATCTCTCTTATACTAAAGACAAAAATATTAGTAAAGTAGTTTAAATAGTAAATTGTACTATATACAACCGTTATCATCTTATGCTATTTTGTATTTGAAGTTTACTCGTACTTATTTTGTATCTTATCTTCACTATCGTAAAATGCACGTGTATGTCATGTAATCTAAATAAAGACAACTTAATTTAATCGGTAGTAAATATCCAGTTAAGATCGGTAAACAGTGCATTCAAACGTTTGTAAGCCCAAACAATTACTAGTCCTCTCAGTTATAGAGAGTACGTGGTGCGTGGTGCGGTACTGCAGTTTCGACTTAGGGTCAAGATTAGAGATAGCTGAGGTGCGCGAGAGGAGGACTCTTCTGTACCGCTTTATTATCATCACAATTCCATCTTCTAGTCAACCAACTCTCTACCCAAACTCAGCTAGTGCTGAGAGATGACCTTTTGCACAAACAAGAGCTCATATTCATTTAGGATAGCAAATTTTTCTGTTTGTCCATCCATATTTAATCAATATACATACACATACATGGTTTCATGAAAATGTGTCACACAAACTTTCTGTGAGTCCTAGTATTTTAAATTTGCAAACCAAAGACAAATCGTGGAAATATATTGGAGAGAAGTAGCGTTTTAGAGGTAGCCGTTACCGCTATTTTGTATTTGGTTATCTCCAACATTATTATATTTTAAATTAACCTAAGCTAAAGAAATTCACTCTGTTTGTTTAAATAAATAAAGGAAAAATAAAAAGTAAAAGAGTTATTCTTCCTTTATATGTCACAAAATAGTACCTGTTGAACACTTTTTAAACTCCATACATTATAACGCACCGATATAGGTTAGAGGAGACAATTTAACCTAGATAATCAACTGTTTCTAAGATATAAAAAAATAAACGTTACTTTTTTTCAACGTCATTTACAACGTCACATAAGCGAGCACGAACTCCTTTAGTGATACAACTACAAGCAAATGCCGATCAACAATCAATTCATACATCTCTACTGTGACATGTTTGGTCTATCGAGCGAGCGGCGCGGCATGTTCCAAATTGTTATGCACACTAAAGGAATCTGAACCATAAAAGATACAAAAATACTTTAAAATGGACACAGTTGGGAGTAATAAAAAGACAAACAAATCAATGGTAGTCAAAGTTAATTTATATAGTTGGGGCGTTTATTCACTGCGCTTCAAAAACCTGTTTCTGTTCAAAGGCCGCTCAGCGCTGATGAGCTCGCCGAGGCGTTTCTCTTATAAATACATTCAATTTAAATATCCCTTAATTTGTTTATAGTTTTAAATGTTAAAAGAAAACGTATTGGTGACCAAAACAAAACACGGGTTATAGGGTTTGTGTTCCATTTTTCTTCAAAATCATCGACCCCCCCCCCCCCCCCCCCATTTACTTAACAAAAGAAAGTCTTAAATCGAATAGTAACTGTTTTAGACTAACTTTTTTTCCACACGAAATAGCCAGACATACAAAAACTAATAAACGGCAGTTATCAATGTGCCATGTCTGTCACATGTAAATCACCTAAATTAGGTTTGTTTATTATTGAATTTTAATTAATTTTGAATGTCATATAAATTTGTGATAATATCCTCTAAAAACAGTATTTTTTTTAGTTCTTGATAAAACTGCTGGTTTTTTAAAATATTTCTACGATATTATAAGTTTTTTATGGCAGCCATATATGAAAGTACTAAAGATAATTTCATGATACTTCAATAACTGGCCTTGTTACGTTAAGATCTTTACCAAATTTGGGTATAATGAATTTTATGATTTTTGCAATACTCTTTTTTTATTAAAAACACATACCACATCCTACAGACAGATAGAGAGGGAAACTAAGGAAGTCGAGAATCCCATTTTCATACGGTGAAATATGTGTTTTGTCTTTCTCTGACAATAACGTGATTATACCTATTCACCGAAGTTACCATACAATCCGTATAATAAGATGTTTTGCATATTCATGACCACGCAACGATTAATATAGCGGACATATCAATATTTGGACGAATTAAGGTTGTTAATAATACGTTAAAGTTATAAATCTGAAAGTTTCCTTTCATTGATTTGAAAAAATTAACTCTTTTATATTGAAAACACATAATGCGGAAATACATATAATGTATAGGTTTGCAATTAATTTTCTTAATACATGTTGTCACCCTAAAAATTACACCTTTTAAATAATTTTGTATATTGGCTTTAATAATTTTATTTTGTATTTATATAAAAAAATTATTTACATAGTGTGTTGAGGGTTGTATATTTTTATATAAGCAAAGGGTTCACTATATCCGATGGTAAAATTAGTAATAATATACATTGCATGCAGAATCTAGTGCAATATGTGCGCGCGTGCGCTGAGAGCGGAAGCAATATTACAGTGGTAAACGTTTTTAATTTACATACATATATCAATTATCATATGTATTTATGATGTTAAATATAATGCAATTTTAATGTACTATTCTAAGCTCTCTCTCTCATATCTACTATAGATCTCTCTACTAGCTAGTGGCAAACTAATTAATTTATCTTTTTTAAGTAGAAATGTGTAACTGGCTGAAACTCAACAACCGAATTACCAGAAATACTCCATTAACTTAAACACTTAACCTGATAATTAGGAAACTGACATACACACACTTTCATCTGTTTAGAATTATGGTTGGTGAAAGCGAACCCGTCCACACAATCCAAACGTATTAGTCAACACACGTTTGTCTTTTCGTAAAATGGACCTGACACCTCTGACGGTATCGAGTCGTAAAATAAATTACGATCTCATACGTCTCCTTCGGAGTGGCTCATTCCAGCAGAGCATGTCCTGTGGAAAACACATTACAGAATCAGCGAGCTCTGCTGCGATATAATGCGCCGGGTCAAAACATCAGCACGCATTCGCCATTGTCAATTTATCTACTACCGTTAAAGAACTTTATGGCTGTAGTTCAACAGTTCATTTGTCAAAACCTTCCTTTGTTTCGTCCTAAATGACGTAGTAAAGAAACATGGATGCGATGTTCTTCTAATAATTTAATGTAATCAATATTTTACACTTTACAATCCAGTCAAAGCCTAACTACGGCTACACGTTTTGTTGCCCTAATAAACTTTCTGAACATAGGTAAAATTTCAGTTTTAACGTTGTTATTATTTGCTGATTTAGCGATGCTATCGCGATATCGTAATATAGGAAGGATGTAATTTTCGTAAGACGGAAGTTGTAATGTCCCATAGTTTTTCCAGAAATACTAATCGTTACTAACAAGGAAACTGTCATGCTTAGAACATAAGTTATGTTTCACAGTATAGTAATTTATCCGCTTACTGGTAAATTAAAATTTTAGTTTCAATGCCTTTTAAAGGCACATAAAAAGAACTTATAAATTTTAAGTCACACATCTTAAATGTTTTTATATAAATTTTATAATTATATTGACATTAAGGTGCTAAAATATAGTAACATTCTCTATCCTCTTCTCTTATTTACTGTGACAACCTGATGTTTTAAGAACCTTGCTGCAGCTCCATAACAAACATTGATATCGGAATAGTAAACAAAGCTTGAATTCCCATCGTATAGGCCATTTAATAGAAATTATGTTAATTCTATATATATATCTCTCTCTATCTTATGCCGCTTGCAAAAGTCTTCTCCTTAAAGTGACAAAAAAATATTTCCCCAAAATAAAATACAAATATCGATTAATTACATTTTTATTGATACTTTTAGTGTAAAGCAGCTCTTCACGTTTGTTGTAAATTTTTGATGTAGGCCTATAATAATATTGTAACATAAAAGTATGTTACGATTTTAGAAATATAACATAGAGTGTAAACAAGATACATTTTGAAAATGGGGTTTTTTTTTACTTGTTTTTATACGTAATCATAACGCTGATTTAAATTTTGGATACAATCTTGGTCAGTGCCATACAAAACATACGTAAATCAACTGCTAATTTAAGGGTTCTGAGTAACATAATAAACCATGATAGAGGGGTCTCCCACAGAAATGTATACTTTCCAGAGACTTGCTACAGACCAAAAATCAAACCACTCGTCCCCTAAACACAAATTTAATGTTGATTTTTCGTTCATAAATTCGTGCCAATGAATTTCCGAGGTTGTGTAAGGTGATCACTGTCTACCGTTTTGGAACTTCGTTTTTAGTCATTGTTTCCAACGAGCGCAATCGCTTGATGAGGAATCTAATATTTCTTAATAATCTGGTGCTCTCGAATTTCACCCCAGTTAATTAATCACATCTAAAGTTCTCTGAATAACTCTGTAGATCTGCTTCGTGTAAAAAGATCACAAAGCCCGCAGGTGCTGTTAAAAGCCAGATACTGGTTTCTCCTCACCCTTATGGAGAGGTTATTGTTTTATCTCTTTGTTTCTATAGTAAATCTGGGGGGGTTTCTTAAATTTTGTTTTCTCTTCCACAATCCCACATCCTTTCTTTTTTTTACTTGTAACAATTAAAAGTAATCAACATTATTTGGAGCGTTAGTAAACATATTGTTTGTAGGGGAGAGTGTGTAGGGCAATTTCATTTTTGTCTGTCTGTCTTCATGATATCTTCTAAAACTAATTGACCTTTATACTCCAAACATTCACTCTATACAGGTAGGTCGACTTCATGGAGTCGTATCACTCAGTACGAAGTAGCTATTAAGTAGAACATTTTTCAATGGTTTTATGGGTATCTGTTATGGTAACGAGAAAATTATAGGGTAGAGTCACCTACATTTAAACATTCATTACAGTAACTCATGTTGCTATATACTTGAATTTTTTGCATGCACGTCAGTAAGAGCCATACCATCACAATCTCTCTCTCTATATATCTATCTATCTCTTATAATGTAAAATATATCCGAATAATATGTGTGATTTGTAATATTGTAACAGTGTTTTAAAGATTAAAACAACAATAGACCGGATCCAAAGGATCCTGTTGTCTGGGTATTAGTTAAATATTTGAATTTTGTATTTACAAACCGAAACATTTTGAAGAATTGAGATTCTGTAACAAGAGCTATTAAAATAGGGTACATTTAACTAAAGCTATTAAATAATAAGCACATTAGAATTCCGATGATGTGAATGAATAAAAGGTGGAAAATCCAGGGGGGTTGTCTTGTGTATGATAGGAGTTTGCAGGACTGAGCGCCGCGAGGAGGGAGAGGGAGCAAACAAGTAAACGTAAGTTGTTAAAATAGACAAGGATAAAAGTGCTCTAAGCAGCATGGCTACTCGAGTTTAAATGATTAAAAGCAAGACTGCTACTTTCATTGAAACACTCAATGTAAATTTCTAGATTTTTATTTAATGTACATTAATTTTTTATATTACCTGTTCAACAGTTCTGGTCACGAGAAAGTCGCGGTTATCCAACTTCGACTTAATATTAATATTTCTGCGGATAAAAGCGGTAATTCCAGCTCCGTATAGAAATGTTAGTCTTGTAAAAAAACATAAAATGTAATGTAATTTACCAACTGGATTTCATGTTTATATGGAAGCACCCTGTTTAAAAAGCAATCTTAAATAATTTATTATATTTATTCATTTTTACTCAATACGCCCTAACATACAGCTATAATGTTAATTTTAATAAAGATTTTATTAAGTATAAACATGTATATATATATATATAAATATATATATTATATTCAATGATATATATATATATAAATTTATAAAATTATAATTACGTATATATAGTTTAAAAATAAATTATATTTCCAACGCCTTAAGCTGTGTCCTGCCTTGGTTGCCCATGTCAAAAATGTAAATAAAAAAATAGCTTGGAAAGTTACGTTCGGTTCAAAAAGAGTTGATGTACCTCACCGATGTAATAACAATTTCAGTGTCCATTATATAGTTTTTGCTTCTCGCCACGAAGAAGAAATTAGACAGACACTAACCTAGGACTTAGAAAACCTTATACGGTTTAGGGGGAAATTCGAACTACTTCCGTTAAAGAGAAAAATTCAAAAATGAAATTTTTTAAGTAAAATGCTTTCATTTGGTTTGTTTTGCGCAGCATTTGTGGAAACAAAACCGGAACATATAGCCAAATTTGTTTTTTTAATTTATGTTTTTCCTGATTCACTGGTTAAATGCTATATAACATTAATGAATTCCACCAGTACCTTATTTGAATACATGGTTTAATTAATTATTCTTTCCCCTTAAGAGTTTTTTTAGATTCGTCTATGGTTTAAAACACTGTTTAAAACACTAAAGAGATATACTAAAATTTGTTTCGCTCTTAAACGACTGATCTAAGTGTACAATTTAATCTTTTAATAAAATTTAAATGTAAAAAAATATGGTAGCCTTTTTGTAAAACGAGGCTGAAATGTCCAGTTACATTTTGAAGACGACATATTTTATAACTCCAAAAATTTTTTAAAGAACTTTTAAAAATTCTTCTCTCTTCTTACAAACCTGTCCTAGAATTGCTACGAATATAGACTATGAAATAGGCCGAATTCCTATCCACCCGTTATCGAAATAACGCTTAGCAGTTGTATGTGTGGGTTAATTTTTTTATTTAAATAAGATATTTGGGAGATAAGCAATATGCGAACAATTTGTAACTGATATCCTCTAAAGTAAGCCTTTTTAACTGTAATGCTAACATTTCAAAGCCTTACTCTGTTTGTCATTGTGCTCTATTGGGAATTTTCGTGTATATTTTCCATGTCTTAATTTATTACGAATACAGAATAATTCCCTACAGATTTTGGGGACCCATGAAACGTTAATCGAGGACTTTCTAAAAACACGTTTAGTTGCATTACGAAGTACCGACAGTTTAAAACCCGTATGTTAATAATTCCATATGCGATAGTTTTGTTCTACCCATTCATTACCTCACTAATTGATTTTCGTCAAAAACGTGGTTTAAATAACGTCGGGAAGCGTCACCCTTTCATAAGATTCATAACTATTGTTAAATGGTAATTTAAAGTTATCCTCGTTCCTGACATAGGAAAGCACTCCATCAGTGCCTGGCTTCAAATATACACGAGTATTAACTCGGAATTAAATTTGAAATCATTAAAACGTTAAAAGATCCGGATAAAGTTTATTTTGGCCCCAGCGATCTCAAAAACATTAAAGTTTCAGCTTGATACTGGAGGCAAAGAACTTGTTAAAAACTTACGCTTTTTAAAACTTCGTGATCTGAAAACATTAACACATTAAACACTAAGTGCACTGAATAATAGGCAAATAAAAGCGATTAAAAGTAATTTATTGGAAGAAATGCGAGTTATTTCGAGGAACTAAAACACCTGCCTTCGTAGAACTTTAAATCTAAAACCAGCAAACAAGATGGGTTAAATTATTTTCCATCACCTAACTCAGGAATGTTAATCATGAAAAGGGAGGGGGGGCAACGATAGTCCCTCCTTACAGTACAAAATTGCGGGCAAAGCTAGGCTTGTAAGCGCTAGTATTTAATAAATAAATTTAGGAAACAAATTTAAAGCATGGATTGGAAACAATACATAAACATTAACACAATATCTGCATATTACCTTTATCATACTTACACCTAAATCGCAATTTTAACATTCACGATCACAGGGTATCACAAAAAAAGATTATTTAATACTATGCAACTTTCAATAATTCAACGTAATTAGGGCCGTAGACAAACACTACAGTATTTAAAGTAAAATGTTGCTATCTTCACTGTACCTCATTGATTAAGAAACACTAATCTTTATTGGGTTATTACTGAAAAAAAAATCTTTGGGTGGAATGTATTGTAGTTTGTTATCCTCCTAAGCGTTGTATTGGATAAAATTTGGAAGAAATCTAGCATTAGTAATTTATAAAGTAGAAATATAAAATGTCTAGGCATTATACTACAGCTTTTTCCTGGTACTCATAACATCTGAAAATGTATCATTTCTTGAGCTGCTTATTAATTTATTAAAAAAGAACGCTGACCATAGGGAAAATTAATTTATCCTGTGCCGTAATCAAATTGTCATATAAAATACATGTTTATAAATTATTAAACAAAATAACAAAAATACAAGTATTTTCTGAATTTTCGCCTTTCCCCACAGAGACTTCTAAGCGGGGTTTTCGAGTCTAAACTGGAAATATACGACCGGATTGGTGACGTTCAAAAAAAATGCTGTAAATTCCAGAAAAAATTCCACTGGAATATAAAATAATCACATTATAATCAAGAGAAAAAGGCGGTATATATAGTTTTGTTATTTTACTAATTTCAATGACATAAACAAGAAATTCTGGATAGAGGGTAAAAGAGTTTTTCCCATCACAATTTTTGGATTTACTTTGGTATTCATAAATTATATTTAAGGAAGAAAAACATTGTATATTTTCCGTATAAAGAATGAATTTATATTGTAATTTATATTCTTCGTTTATAAAGTCCCAAGAACAAATTATATAGTACAACAAATGTTACAGTTTCCTAATCTATTTATTTTATTCCTCCGAAATTTCAACGATTCTATGATCCCCATGACATCACTAAGCCCCCAAAGTCTGGAAGTGCAACACCTACCCCCCCCTCGCTCTGATCTGTCTTTATGTATGTACTTTTATCACCAAGCATAAATAACCGACGTGCAGGGCTCCACTGCCTGAGTGTATTGGTTACTATGAAAAAAAAAAACTATGGCAACCACCCTTAGATTGAATGGTGCTTTGACTGTATTAAAAATCTTCTTACCGTTCCAATATGAAAATCATACAAAATGAACAAATCTGTGGCAAAAAAGCTGAGGAATACCCTTTTCTTTTTTCCTCTTTCTATGTAGATTAAAATGTCGTAATATCGTTATCAAATTATATTGTGTGTACAAATTTCAATCATCGTTGGAGAGTGTTCGTTAAATTCAGGTCAAGTGTGGACGTTAAATGGACTTGTTAATTTCGTTGACGGCCAGTAGACAGAAGGTACCGACTTTGTAACTAATATAAACATGTTTTGCGAATTTTTTGTCGCTCAATACGATGTAACGGGAAATACATTATGGAATGGGAACGTCCAGCGGGGTGTACATACTATTTTCGCTCCCGAACTTCCTTGCAAATAACTCAACATTTTGGTCGTTGGGAGGGGGGTCGGGTCAAAGAAGAAAATTATTATTACGTATTGTGACAGAATGATGTAACGTCAGGTTCCATCGAACATTTTCCAATAACTATGGATATTAGTGGACGAATCCACGTAGTGGGAATGAGTAGGCCTACCCTTCCAAAGAGAATGAACCTAATACATAAGTAATGGAATCATGTGTTTTAATTCTCTTATAAAATTCGGTTGTGGAAAAACCCAGAATGTTTTACAGGCAATCTGGAACAATAACTATGGCCAACAAAACCTCTTTCGGTGGAAGAGAAAAAAAACTTTTTGGCTTCTTTAAATAAAAAATATTTAATATGAATTAAAACAGACAATTGTAATATCCAGACCCTTTCTTGGCACTGATTGAGAATAATAGTTTTAAAAAGGAATTTTAAAAATTTTGGAATATTAAATGTATTGATACTCTAAAAAAACAAACCGTTTTATCCTTGATAATTTACTTTTTTTTTTTTCCAAAAAATGAACTCCAGCGTAGTCTGTAACACTAACTTCGCATAACCATCAGAGCTGACACTGTTTGAAACAATCAGTTGTGACAAGTCTTTAGTGTTGCCATTGTTTCCCTGTGCTGTTGTCGGTGAGGGTGGCGGGTGAGGCATTCAACAAGGACTCTCTCCTGTAATGTAGTGCGGCAACGCGGGACAAAACCCATCATTATAATGAGTGTACAGACCTATCCGTGGACTTATTTAAGTGGGAAATAGCTAAACTGAAGAACTTTTGATTGTTTTTGATTGGTATAATTTTTAAAGGTTATGTTGGAAAATATGTCAACTCGACAATATATAATAAAAAACCGAATACAATTTTAAAAAACTAAGTGGATATTTTTATATATTATCATAAATTACTTGCCTGGACAAAAGCAAATGAAAAGACAGTTAAATTCCTGTATAATAGCCTAGAATATGTCATAAATATTGACCATAAAACTAAGTCACGGATGTTTTTGGTAGAAGGGAAACCCTTCATAACTTACAAACAATAACTGTTGTAAATAGAGTAAGTAGGTTTGAAAGGTTAATATGTGCCAGATGAGAACCACACCATCAATAGACTATAATCACACACACAGATCCTTCGCGATCATTATAACAAAGCCCAACGGGGCCATTAATACACCGCCCCTATTGGGTTGGTAGACACAACGACATCGCACGAACCGGAAAGAAACCGCTATAGCTCCAGTACTGGCTATGTTGTTGGCTCAGTAGAAGGGAAGAAGGGCACTGGTTTTTTTATAATATCATTTAAATGTATGAAAATTTCAAATTAATAATGCTGAGGTATTTCAAATTCAGGAGACACGTTATAATGCATTTAAATTTTGGTAGTAAATTTTACTGTAATAAGGTACAGTTATATGCGGGTTATTTCGACCTTTGGATGAGTCTATTCTCACGGATCAAATATTGGACATGGCAATATTTGCCAAATATATCACAACTTTCCATTCCATGTATTAGTTGATTGAGTAACCCCTCAGGTTAAAAGTGAATCTGGGGTTTTAACGTAAAAAAAAAAAGGATTTTCTTGTAACATAGTGTACATGTTAACATGGACAAGGAGTCACAATAAAGTTTCTAAAAACTGTATTTTAACGTTTTAAAGTTGGGGTTAAATTTTCATTATAAATTGTGCTAAAGTGGATGACGGGGTAAAGTATTCTTTAAAACGCATGTTGTAAATACGATATATGATTACATTTACGTAACTTTTCAAAAAACCTTCTTCTGTTCGCAAGTTCGTTCGACAGATTTTATAGTACAGATCAAGGTACAAGCTAGAACATTAGCCTATTGACATAAGGTACAGCTATAAAGGTAATTTACGGTTCCAGGTCCGGAAGGTTTTTGTTTTGGACTATTTTACTCAATGGTGGATGGTCCGACTCTTTAACGTAGTGTGGACAGTACTCTTACGCTATGAAATTGATTTTATATATTCTTCATAAAACGATTTGGATTATTTTTACACGTTTTTAAACAATGAAACGTGCATCTAAATGTTTGGCCAAACTCGTTTAGAATAACCTGGTTTGCAGTGGATAGTAAAAATCAAGAGGTAATGAAATCTACGTAAAGCCATAAACTATATTTAATTATATCAGGATTTTTTGTTTTTCATGTTTCAGGTACATTATTTGTTTACTCTTTAGGAACTACATTCTTCTACTTGTAGCCCACAAGTAAGATTATATCAAATATACAGTGTAAGCAATCAACTTATTCGATTATATGTTATTAATTACAAAAACACTAGTTTATAGTAAAATAGTAAATCCAATATAGACTAAGATTTATTATTGAATAGTTAAATTTATATTTATAACACCGTCCTAAATTTGTTCAATGGCTTGGACCAATTATTAAAAAAATTCGGGTTTTAAATACGTGGCTGTGTCTTAGATATGAATTCACTAATGTTATATTACTCTTTTAATTACTAAGAACCATCCTTTAAGAAAGCTAGTATATTTTGAAATACTTTGTCAACTCAACATAAGTTCCATTGAAGGTTGAAAAAATCGAATTTAGAGACTTATTAATTAAAACTCGGGCCCAAGATGGATCCAGGAGCTGTTGTAAAATCTTATACTAGATTGAAGGCGCTTAGTTTTTGCATAACTTACCCAACTTGACAAGATTAAAACTGTTGGATGTATTAAAGTCTTAAGCTACCTCGCCTATACTCGATTACGTGCTTTGTCAAGAAATCATGCCGTTATAAACAAACTAATAATTCTACTGAACAGTAACGTTATAGATGACTAGAGTTAAATAACGTTATTAGAAATAAAAGTATTTAACGTTTACGAGCTACACAATGAAATATATAATATATTCCTATAAATTAAAAGTATCCGATGCTAGTAATATAAAACTGCCAATTGCAATTTTTGAATTTCTGTAACTTATAAAAAAATAATGTATAGCACTGAATCTTTTAATTTGTAAGAAAAATATTTTAGATTTTGCTTGTAATTTAATAACTCCAATACTTTAATCCATAATTCATTTTGTTGAAGCTACTCTACACGAGGACCCAAACGGGCGATCTGGAATATATCGTGTTAAAATTTTCTGTACAGTTGTGATGTTGTGATCTAATCGAAAGTAAGTTATAAAAAATTAAACCTAAAAAGCCAATTAGATAATATTAATATTATAATTTATATTTCTGATTGTAATAAGCTTATTATTAAATTATTATTATAGGAAAGTTTTTAATTTTTATTTTTGGGTTAAGAGTTTATCTCTTTAGTTGTTAAACTTAATAATAAATGAGGTTCTATTTGAAGAGTGCAAAAGAGTATCTCAACAATTGCGTCAAAGTTATTGTTCAAATTTAGCATTGCGATATTACGTTATTATTTAATATGCTGTAAAAAACATAATATTTCTGTGCACGTCGACATTACGCTCAGATACTTTATTCTTGAATGAGTTTAACTAAAATTTCAATGATTTATGCTATAGTAGTGTTTAAAATATCGTATAAACAATGTATATTGAACCATGTTCAATACTATCTCTGCATGAAAAGTAAACACATCAATTAAAATTCTGTTTCTCGTTCGAATACACTGGGTCAGACACTTTAAAAGCCGCGGAAGGCTGGTTGGTACTATTCGTGTATCACTCCAAGTATAGGACCAGCACCCCCTGTGGGGCGGTTGGAACAGATATGTTAGATGTATTACTACTACTTACTGAACAATTTGACTAATAGTTTCAAAATATATCTTTCAACATAAAACACTCCTTATCCTTAAATTTTATTTATTATTCGTTTCAGCTGCGTGAATATGTATTGTTGTTGTTGCACAGACACTTACGGCAAAGTTTGAGACAACCCACATTGGACGTTGTATGTATATGAAAAATAGACGGAACTTTTTTATTTACGTAAGTGGTGAATTGTTATTATGTTCTTAGTGAAAACAATGTTGTTTATTGTATTGCACAATCAGTTATAATCAATTTTTTAGATCACAAAAACACTTTAAATTTTATATCGATTGTCTGACCTTAGAATGCTGGTTAACAAAAATAATCATACTAGACATTGTAGACCTCACCACTAGCACCGAAAAAGGGCTACGCTAATTAGGGTGATATTTCAGGCATCTACTAGCCTAATTTCATGTACCGCTACATTATATTATATGTCACATGTTAATTTCTATGTCTAAATGTCATCCGATAAAATAAATAATCGATTGTGTTTTATATGCAGATGATTGTTACGTTTAAATGAATTAAAATATAACTGTTTTCATAGGTAAAACTTGTGTTAATGTTAAAAGTAAAATAGCAAAAGAGTTAATTCATTGCCAACAACTAAATTGTTTAAATGTGTTGTTACGCTCTAATAAATGTTAAAAAAAAAAATATATGTGGTTAGGAAAGCACCATACAAAGATAAAAATATATCTCTATATTTAAATGCACAGAATAATAAATACACATATCACATAATTTTATAAATGCTGTTTCTAACAATAAAACGCTAAATGAGTTTATTGCTGGACGGTAAAATCAATTTTATTTGTGGATTAGAAAGTGCATAATCTGAGTATGTTTGGAAAACAGCCACTGAAGCGAGTACATTTATGCTCATTTGATTAGCTAGTACGAAATGACGTAAATGCATTGGCCATAAACCTGAGTAGGACTGGAGATTAAAGTGGCGATAACATGGGAAGCAGTTGGGCCATAAAAGATCCGTACTCATTTCAGTGATTAGCATAAGTATTAGGTTTGCACGGATAAGTTGCAATCGTATAAGTCTCAACGTTCATGAATAAACCTTAGTGAATAGATCGGGGTTATAAAACCTGGTCTTGGGTGTTTGTTGAATTTGCTGCATCACTTACATAAGTCACATAATATTACTACGGTCTGTAGTAATCAATGGGTTTAATATACCTGAAAAAGTCATCGTTTGAATATATCAATAAAATGTACACCCGAGGGACTAACAAATCATGTAGGGATAATGCAATTTCTTATGACGTGTATTAATTACACAGATGTGAATTTTGGAGAAAGGAAAATCCAAGTGCAGCATATAGTATGAGATCTGCCACACACACATATAACATAACCGTCCGTCGTCATGGTGGGGCATGTAAGAGGTTCAACCTCATTGCATTCCGTCGTAGTTAGGGCTACAGTGTGTACTATGTGAATATTAAAAGATGATCTTTAAACAAAAATAGTCTGTGATTGATTCGTTTGCTATCATGATTCCTCATATATCCAATGTAAACATATTCTTTAAAACGCAACAAAATCCCGTGGAGTGCCTTACACCACTAATTAACCTCAATGTTGTATTATACAAAAAACAAAGTATTCTTCACACATCGATATTCTTTAAGGTTTTTAGAAATATTGCACCGGCGGACAGACCGACGGAGAGGACATTTTTCCAGCTCCTTGAGTGATAGGATTTCGCGAAACACGCTGTCAATAATACTCCTCGTAATAATGAGTGCTAAGCCCATATATATTACAGTATTAATATCAAAGGGTATATTAAAGAGTATTAAATTTCTGTTTTAATTGGGAAAATTTAGCGCTACGTACCATAATGGGAAGCCGTCATATTGAGGAAAAATCCTATTGGCTTTTGCAAGACTCAACATAGAAATCGACCCTTTCTGTCAGCATCGTTCATGAATAAACGTCAGTGAACGAGTAGGGGTTTTATAAACCTGGCAAAAAGTGGTTTACTGTAAAAAATATGACAGATTATGGTGTGTTAATGTACACACCATAATTGTTTTTTAAAGTACTTAAGAAATGTTCATTAGGTGACATAAACTTCCCCGGTATTCCGTTATTTATTGTTACCATCAACGCGATTGCGCCAAGCTGAGATGGGAGAAGGTTTTGAGACCCGTAGTATGGAATGGCTTTTTGTTTTTACTCCAAAAATCAATATTAATTTCTTTTACGCTCTTATTTTTATACTTAAAAAAATCCAAGCACTACGACCAATATAACGGTGCAAAATTGTTCGAGGTTTTACAATTTTATGTCAGGCTAACACCGAAGATGGTCGATACTACAGACACTAGCTCGCAAGCAATCAAGGATCGGGTTTTTAGGACATAGGTATTGATATTCCATTTTTTCATAGTTAACAATAAATTCACTGACGCTATTTTGAGATGTAACCAGAGTAAATCCTTTTTTTAAAACTCTAAAAAGAGTAAAACTCTCTAAATTTAAAAATGATGAACAGTTTTATAATAATAATACATATATAATAATAATATACCAGAAAATAAAAATATTGTGTTAAGAATCCAGCCCCATCAAATGGTCCTGATGAGATGTTATACAATTGATGTCATCAACAGAATAATGCGATTGTTAAAACGAAAGTTTAAACATTTTTAAAGCAGCGATAAAAGTGTAAATTGCTGCGTATAAATAAATAATTGAAAGTCAAAAACCAACCGTTTTTAGTTTAATCAACTAAAAATGGCGGTCAGTTAAAAGTTTTTTTTCTTTAATAAACAAACAAACAGAATCTTTTCTTTATTATTACTGTTATAATGATGAAAATGGGAAACGCTCTGGGCTTAATTTAGTACACAATATATTTGTTGCGTTAAACTGTTTTCCCTTTGCACAATTTTTCAAAATGGAGGCAGTGGGGGTTTGGGCAGTTACCAAGCCTTGTGACCTGGCTGATGCAAGAGCATAACAGCTACATCTAAATCCGCTTTCAAATAATGTTTTTATTTTTTTCCTTTTTGTATAAGAGCGTAAAAGATTACGATGAAGACAGAAACTGGTATAGTATAATTTATTCTGTGAGTAGACCACGGATTATGTATCTTCGTCAAGTTGTAGTTACAGGTTGATTCATGGGAAATGCTCCCCCCACGTCGAGAGATGGATGGCAGTCACATTTTACTAGTAAAGAATAATGAAAAAATGTTAAAAACAGATGGTCCGAAAACGCTTTCGTTTACGAGTTTACAGCTACGAAAGATTTCGCCCTGATATTTCCTGGTAAAGAGTAAAATAAAAGCCATACTGAACTTTGGAAAGGTTAAATTGAATTAGAACTATCTATTCTTATGGGATTTTTTTTAATACCTATAAAGCTAATAAACGAAGTTTTTCAAACTGTACCTGTAGTATGTTTATGAGGATTCCAGGGTTAATATGCAATAAAGTTGGGGCACGTAACTATTTTCTTGTGTATGTTTAAGTAAAAATAACTTTGTTAAATTGTAATAAAATACATAAAATCAACAAACATTAAAATTGTAAAATTTTATTCTGAGACACTTGATATAAGCAACAGTCTAAAATAAAACAGAAATAAGTACCAAAAAATCATTTTAGTCATACAATACATTACTAGTTGTTAAGCAAAATAAATTCAGGTTTGGGCCCACACCGTACGCACCTTTGTCTTATAATAGAGGGTCGAAATTAGGCCACTCATTATCAATACATTTTGCAGCACGTTTGTTATTGCTTTTTTTGCGTATTCGTTATTTTGTCGAGGAACTTCCCTGTAATCTGCAACAGCCGAATCCGAATTCGGCAATTAATTCAGCATAGAAATCACTTTGTTTCTGGTATACAATTCCCCTTCACTGCCAGCCCCACAGATCAATAATCCAATGGGAATAGATCTGGTGATCTTGTGGGGCCAAGGGTGAGGCCCTCCACACCAAGCCATTGTCCCAGAAATCGGATGATTTAAGTAATACCAAAACGGCACGAAAAAGTGGAGGGGTGCTCCGTCATGCTGTGAATACAAATTTTGAGTCTGAGATGTAAAGAGGACATTCCTCCAACAGCTGCGGCAACTCTTCTTGCAGGAAAAGCCAATAGACGCAGCATTAGGCGCAGGTAATATGAAAGGTCCAATCCATTGTGCCAAAATATCCACACCCAACATTGACTAAATTCGTGGTTGAAAGTTCGGTTCCACTACCTCATATGTGGATTTTCTCTGTCTGCCCATGATGGTTCATTGTGCAAGTTATTGACACCATCCCAGTGCTTGGTGCCTCATCCTAAACAAAAATACGACTTGTAGAATTTGATTATTAATATATTCAAAAAAGTTGCAAAACTCCGAAAGCGAAGCGAACCAGACCCTACGTAGAGGGAAACCCTTTTGTTTATATACGGATAAATAAGGGGGGTGCGAGTTAAGTGACCCTCCACACCGATGAATGCGAACTCCAAACCGTCCCTAAATAAACGTCGTGTACTTACAACCTGGACGGCGATGGAACAGCATTTAATAACAAATCATCATCATTACAGCTCGTTTCATAAATTTTCTAGTGCTTGGTTAGTGATCCTGTTTTCCCGAAATACGAAAAGTGTCTCTGGAAATTGGTGTTGATTTGAATCCCCTATTAGGGTTATGTATGCATATATCTTCTACAGCACGTCTTAGCATTACCATAAAATAAACTAAATGAAAAACACCATAATCACGTATTCCTCTGATTTAAATAATATAGGCATTTTTT
>NW_025779009.1:0-64129 GCF_021130785.1 Homalodisca vitripennis | reverse complement strand
TGAAGTTAACCCTTTAATTTATTAAAATCTGTCGTGTACTAAAGGTGTACACCTGATGAGGTACGAGCCTTTTTAGTCTCTGAGACCGGCGAAACAGATGGTACTTCGGTGGTGTTGCTCAAGGCAACACAGCTCCACATTTACATAGGATATTGGACAAACGATCCGCCCACTTAGGGCGTTTCTTACCTGATGTAAACCCCAAAATTCCAATAGCACTATTGGCTTCTTTTCCCACATAACCTTCAAAATTTAGAATTTTATAATATAGAAGTGAAGTGTTGTTAACACTTGCCACCTTAAACTAGTGTAGCACTCATAAATTTTGTGATTGGTATAAAGGTGTTGCCCCGGTGGTTAGGGTGTATTTAGTTCTTAAATCCTCGGTCGATGTGAGGCGTGCCGTCTTCTCAATCAGACCGTTTCACAGATTCGTTTATGTTACCATCAACTACAGTTGCACCGCCTTTAGGCTCTATTTCCACAATTTCGTCTCGTCAGGCATCTGCTTATCCGGCGATCGTTGTGGAGGTTTCCCAATAGCCAAGATGGCTTTTAACTGGTTGATGAGCTGCGATTAAAATCAGCGGTGCCCCACGTCCCTTTTAAACCGGTTGCGCGTAATAGGTGATGGGGGAATTAGTTGGACGCTCATTACAGGTTATCATATTTATAAGGTTTGAAAGGGATAAACCCTTTGCCCAATTGTTTTAAAATTACATTGTAGAATTCAAAAACCAAACACATCAACCTCCGTCCGAGTTATAGATGTCGGGCGCACCGTTACGTTTCGTGTGTGTCCGAATCTACGCTTACGGCGTGGCTCTGCATGTTTCTAAATTTGATTGAAGCCTGCGTCAAATAAATTTACAACCATTCGCCGTTCTTTCCAGGATGGAGGTGTGCTTCTGTTGGTTTCGACTTTGTTTGTTTAGTCCTCTATCAGTCGTAGATAAGGTCCCGGAGAAGACCA
Source organism: Homalodisca vitripennis (assembly GCF_021130785.1). Lineage (NCBI taxonomy): Eukaryota > Metazoa > Arthropoda > Insecta > Hemiptera > Cicadellidae > Homalodisca > Homalodisca vitripennis. Next base: position 63,156 of record NW_025779009.1, on the reverse strand, counting down.
CTACAAGACAACATTATAGTGAAAAGAAAGTGATGTCATGTCATTGATGATAATCACAATTCACTGGGCGGTACGAGCGTTCGACTCGCTTTTACATACTCCTTCTTTCTGGAGTGCCCTTTTTCAAAATTTAATGAGACTGAACTTAAACCTCAAATGTATATAAATTTAGACTTGATTTTCTGATAAGTAGCTGAGAAGTTGCAGATTCCAGCAACTCTGCTACACAAGGTAACAGATTACAGTTACCTAGGGAGTGGAGAGCAAGGCACAATATCCTTGTTTAGTAAACATTCTCTCCTCAACAAATATCAAACACCGTTCTAAATACAGACTCGGGTGTTGCCCCCGTGAACTCAGAAATCAGTTTGTTTTCAAAATTTCAAAATTTTAAGTTTGACCGAATTAAGTTTCAATTGATTTTAATTCGTTTTCAAAATTTTATACTTCAGAATCTTCTTCATCTGAAGTTAACCTTTAATTATTAAATCTGTCGTGTACTAAAGTGTACACCTGATGAGGTACGAGCTTTTTAGCTCTGAGACCGAAACAGATGGTACTTCGTGGTGTTGCTCAAGGCAACACACATTTACATTGGATGAAACGATCCGCCACTAGGGCGTTCTTACCTGATGTAAACCCCAAATTCATAGCACTTTGCTTCTTTCCCACAAACCTTCAAAATTTAGAATTTTAAATATAGAAGTGAAGTGTTGAACACTTGCACCTAACTAGTGTAGCACTCAAAATTTGTATTGGTATAAGGTGTTGCGGTAGGGGTGTATAGATTCTTAAATCCTCGGTGATGTGAGGTCGTCTTCTCAATCAGACGTTCAAGATCGTTTGTACCATCAAACAGTTGCACGTTTAGGCTCTATTTCACAATTCGTGTCAGCATCTGCTTATCCGGCGATCGTGTGGGTTCCCATAGCCAAGATGGCTTTTACTGGTTGATAGCTGCGATTTAAAATCAGCGTGCCCCACGTCTTTAACCCGGTTGCGCGTAATAGTGATGGGGAATTATTGGACGCCATTACAGGTTATCATTTTATAAGGTTGAAAGGGATAAACCCTTTGCCAATTGTTTTAATTACATTTAGAATTCAAAACCAAAACATCAACCTCTCCGAGTATTGATGTCGGCGCACGTTACGTTTCGTGTGTGTCCGAATCTACGTTACGGCGTGGCTTGCATGTTCTAAATTGATTGAGCCTGCGTCAATAAATTACAACCATTCCGTCTTTCAGGATGGAGGTGTGCTTCTGTTGTTTCGACTTTGTTTAGTCTCTTCAGTCGTAGATAGGTCCGAAGACCACTACAAGACAACATTATAGTGAAAAGAAAGTGATGTCATGTCATTGATGATAATCACAATTCACTGGGCGGTACGAGCGTTCGACTCGCTTTTACATACTCCTTCTTTCTGGAGTGCCCTTTTTCAAAATTTAATGAAGACTGAACTTAAAACCTCAAATGTATATAAATTTAGACTTGATTTTCTGATAAGTAGCTGAGAAGTTGCAGATTCCAGCAACTCTGCTACACAAGGTAACAGATTACAGTTACCTAGGGAGGTGGAGAGCAAGGCACAATATCCTTGTTTAGTAAACATTCTCTCCTCAACAAATATCAAAACACACCGTTCTAAATAAATCATTTTAGTGTTATAGAGGGCTTGACTGCTCAAACACTGGACAGTTCGAGTCACGTAAATAAATGGCTTTGTACAAGGCAGTGGACTCTTACATAAAACATGTTACTGTTTCAATAAACTGTGTAACACAAGTGGGCTAATGTAAGAGAGTTACCGTGCAATTGCCGATAAAAACCTAGAATATATTTAGCTGTAGGGGCAAATTAAAAAAGAGCCCTGTGAGTTGAAATTACAGTGTACATCACATAAGTTATAATTTGTATTTAAATTATAACAATAAGGATATACAAAAATACAGATAATACATTAGGAGAATTTAAATGTGAGGAAAATATTTATATGTGAGGAGAATTTATAGTACATTGATACATGTTTTTACTTTAGGCATATCTTGTATTACTCACATAAAATCAAACTGTTTGGAAGAATAAACGAGAGAGATTATAATACCCAACGTATCTCATATTTCCTCAATTCCAATCTATTTTTCGTTCCCCAGTCATAAGTTTTCCTCTTTCTTCCAAAACAGTTTTACATAAAGGTTATAGGGTATAGGGTTCTTTAATACAATCATACAATTTAAAATACAATAAATAGATTGCAATGTAACGTGAGACTAGTAGTCTTGGATATTGATTTAATAACGATTTTAAGCAACCGATTTTATGAATGATAAAATGAATAGTATTTTGGTGAAATACACTGTTTAAAACGGGTTAATATCTAATAAATAAAAATTAATCGGTGAATGTGTTGCTAATCGGTTATGTCAAGAAAGGCTGGAAAAAAATGGGCTAATTCTTTTATAATATTCTTAGAAATCTGAGAAAATTTAATATGAAGAGGAAGATCTGAAAAGTTCGCTGAAATATAAAATGTATAATATTTATTATTTACAATCTAAATTTAATTCAACAGCTCAGAAATACTTTTTTATGAACAAATTTTGTATATAAATTTTTACTTCAGAATAAGCAGTGACGAATTTAATGCATTGTGAACAATATTACGTTATATACTCGATACCGCAATCTCGCGTCGACCAGAGCGCCCGCGCTTCCGCGACGGTGGACTGCGGTGTCCAGTGCGAACCGTCACCCACTGCTGCGGACTTCGGTACGCAGTGCGACCTATCGGAACAGTCTGTCCGCGTGTGCGCGATGTGCCGGAAACACTGAGATTATTCGCTGCATGAAAACGACTATAGAAGTTCTAGAAGCAGAAAAATCAGTGCTTTAAAACATCAGCAAACTTCGTGCAAGGTTTCGAATTTTAAAGCTGAACTGAAATGGACCAAAGTTAAAATTAGAAATATAAAAAAACAAAAGTAATAAACAAACGTCTCCAATACCTATACATAATAAATTCCAAATCCTATCACATGAAAAACAAATACCACCGAATCACCAATCCAACAAGACATCTCAAAATGTAAAAACAGATCATTTTACATCAGTAATTATCAGAGGTGACAGCCACGCCCGCCACATCGCTGGACTGGTGAGCTGACTTGACCGCCCCTGGAACCTCAGTTGATGGCGTGTGCCTGCCAGGCGCAAAGCTGCTCGACATTCTAAACTCGGACCAAACATCCCCTCGACCCGGAACCGCGCTGCGATGTGTTGATCGCTGGCACCAATGACCTGGCAGTGGGCAAGCAGCAAAATATCTACCGTCACTTAGAGACATACATCACGTCCCGATCAAAAGACACCGAGATCGTTCTAACCTCCCTTCCACACAGTCACGATCTGAAACCGAACCCACCCTATCCACGATGAAGACCGTGCTCGTGAATGCCTACATTGAAGAACTGGCAATTCGACACAACGTCCGTGTCATAAACTTCAATGACATCGGCCGTAGGTATTTCACGAGACACGGTCAGCATCTTTCAATGCGTGGCAAGAGACTACTGGCCGAGGACGATCGTGGGCGGCCTCGTACTCTCGGGTTCTGCCGGTACAAGACTTGAGACGCGCTCACCACCACCACTCCTAGTGACTGCCCCAGCAGTAACCGTCTCACCCCCCATCTTGCCGACGTCTGCTCAGAGTACCTTCTACACCGGGAGGTCCGGGCCAGCCTGCGCCTCCACAAACACAACTGCATGATGCAAACATTAATAGCCATTTCACATCAAAAGCGTTTTTTTTAGGGACTCCACTTGCCAACAACAGACTAAATTGACAGACACCTCTCCATCACAACAAACAACCACCTCAAAATTTCTCAATCAAAACAATTCAGTCCGACTGCTTCACCAAAACGCCCAATCAGCGAGAAACAAACTGGAGGAACTGCAACTCATTTGTGAGGACGAAAAAACAGATATCCTAGTTGTTACCAAAAACGGTTTCAACGACAGGATCATTGCCCCTCTGCAAAATTCCAAATTTCACTTTGGCCAACGCATTTTGTAGACAACTCTCCAAAGGAGGGGGTTGTCGCCATTTTTATGAAGGAAAATTTTAAGTTCAACCTTTTTCCAGTCAAGGAAACAATTGAAAAAGATTTTGAAGCAGTTGGAGTCAAAATTTACACCAATAAGTCAAAATTAAATCGTCGTTGGCGTTTATAGGTCTCCCAACGGGAACGAAGATGTTTTCATGTCAAAATTTGAAGCTTTGCTGACGGAATTGACTACCCAGCAACTGAACTTCGTTCTGATGGGTGATTTTAACATCGATGCGATGAACCAAACTCATCCGTCGACTAAAACGCTTTGTCGATATGCTAACAATGCTTTGGCTTGGAGTTGCTGGTCCAAAACTCCAACGAGAGTGACGCCCGCAACACAATCTGCTATCGACAATGTCATTTCAAATCTCCCAAATGTCGAAGTGTCCGTGATCAACACAGCAATCGCGGATCATTATGGCCAAGAGGCTATAATTACAGGACAACAAATCGAGAGGGAGCCCAAAATTAATAAAACAATAAGAGACATAAGGCCTAGCAACATTGCTCTCCTAAACGCCTCTCTTTTTAAAGAACAATGGCACTTTCTAAATTCAAGCCAAAACAGTAGAACAGCAGTTCCAGGCATTCAATAATTGCCTAAATTTTCATCTAAATCTATGCTGTCCTACAAAAACAATTAAAATATGCCAAAAAAAGACAAGAAATACTTGGATCACAAAAGGAATATTGGATTCAAGAGATAAACTAAAATTCCTTTCCGAAATTTATAGATCAGATTCAAATGAAAATTTCAAAATTTATTACCGAAACTACAAAAGAATTTACCGAAAAGTGATCCAAGCCGCGAAATCATATGATGTCTCAAAAAAAATTCTTTCTTCTAAAAATGTTTCTAAAACTGTTTGGGACATTATTAACAATAAAAATAAAGCTCACAAACAGATCAAAATTAAAATTGGAGATACCTTGGTGCAGGATGAAGCTGGGATCGCCCATGAGTTTAATAGATTTTTTGCGTCTGTTGCTTGTGGGCGAGGTCCTCGACCGTCAGAGCCCCAGGTTAATCATGCGCGAAGACGTAGTCCAGTAGAATCAATGATACTGGCACCTGTACTTGAGGAAGAATTGGAAAAAATTATTCAGCAGCTCCCGGCCAAAAAATCAACCGATCTAAATTTATTGTCCATGTGGATCTTGAAAAAATGTGCCAAACATATTGTGAGCCCTCTGACTCAATTGGTAAATCTGTCTTTTCAAACAGGAGTTTTCCCCTCCCTCCTGAAAAATGCTAAAGTACACCCCATTTTTCAAAAAGATGACCCATGCTCCCTTAACAATTATCGGCCTGTCTCTATTTTGGCAACTGTGAAGCAAGATTTTCGAAAAACTATTTTTGACAAGAATGCTTTGTTTTCTTAGCAAACACAACCAGCTCTCTGAAGACCAATTTGACTTCAGAACGGGAAAATCGACGGTAGACGCTGTGGTGAGTCTGGTCGAAATGGTTGTAGAGGGGTTAGAGTGTCGGAATCCCACCATAAGTGTGTTTCTCGACTTATCCAAAGCATTCGACTGTGTTGACCATAATACACTTCTTGACAAACTTGAATCTCATGGCATTCGAGGTGTGCCCCTGCTGTGGGTTAAATCATTTCTAAGCCATAGAACACAGGACTGTCCAAATTACAAATCACCCTTTCAAGTCCATTGAATTTGAGATATGGAGTTCCCCAAGGCTCCATCCTCAGTCCAATCCTTTTTCTGGTCTATGTCAATGACATCGAGTCATCACTTCTGTACGGGAATCTCGTGCAGTATGCTGATGACACGACTGCTCTGTTTTAACGATAAATCAAAAGAAGTTTTGGAACAAAAAGCTTTTGTTGACCTTAACAATTGCGTCCAACACTTTCATAGCCTCAATCTCACAACAAATTCCACAAAATCTAATTTTCTGAATTTCGCCCTGCGAACCAATGGACGTTTGGGTGTGGGCCTTCCGTCATTCTGGGAGACTCCACATTAGAAGAAGTTTACTCCTCCAAATTCCTTGGTATATACCTTGATCGAGGTTTGACATGGAATGTTCACATTGATTCAGTTTGTTCAAAATTAGCATCTGGCGTTTATGTTTTAAGATCTTTAGCCAAATACTGCCCAAGTCAGGTTCTGATGGCGGCGTATTACGGCCTGATTTACCCACATCTTTCCTACGGAGTGATTTTGTGGGGAGCTTGTTCAAACAATCAAATTTTGAGAGTTTTCAGGCTTCAAAAGAAAAGCGATTAGAACAATCGCCAAACATTAACTTCAGAGAGTCGTGTAGACCAGCTTTCAAAAAAATTGCAGCTGTTGACCCTGCCATGTCTCTATATCTTGGAGGCAGTTTTATTCTGTAAGTCAAAATGTGCCCTTACTAGGGGCCGTGACGTGCCATGAATATGAAACGAGAGGCAGAGACAACTTACCGTACTGGGCGACACAGAACGGTGGTTTATGAACACCGGCCCTCCGCAGGCAGGTGTCCCGTTTCATCAATAGTTTGCCGGATTCCATGAAAAACGTACAAACGCCCAAGGCGTTTAAAAACTCGTCTGAAGCGCTTTTTAGCGTCTAAAGCATTCTATAGCGTCGACGAGGTTTTTTGAATTATAGTTGGGAGACCTCCAATCTAGAAGACTAACACTGGCGTTGGCAGTGGAGAGAATTGGCGAGTAAGTGGTATGGATGAATGTAACGATTGTATGTCTGAATGTGGTATTGTGAACGAATGTAAAAATTATAGATTTATTCGGTATGACTTTTGCCACATAATTGTAATATTATCAACGGCAATAAAAGACTTGACTTTGACTTTGACTTTGACTTGACCTATTTAAGGAAGCGAAACCTTATCAATTTATTTCAAACAAATCAGACTTTAGGCTAGTGAAAATAATTAGTTCAATGGTCTTATACAGTAAATAAAGCAGTTAATCTCGGAGACTCTCTTAGACCCTCTCTCGGAGACCCTGTTATCGATCGTACAAGGATCAACCCATATAAACCGAACATCACAGGACTTTGAGAATGCTAGCCACACTCGGGCGATTCCCTGAGCTGTCCTATTAGTGGGGTGATAAGCACAACAAGGGTAAAACCATCAAGAAGCCGCATTTTGTAAAGATTTAGCAAGTGTTTTATTAATCCATTACATCTTTTAAAATTATATGCTACCTATACAATTTTAGTTTCTGATTATTTTTTGTAAAATAATCTACAGTAATGAATGCATTGTTATCGTATGTGTGTAATAATTGGGTGAAGATCTAAAATCTGCTTACAAGCTGTTATATTTCGATAATTGATTATGTTGTTTTATAAACATTTACAGTAAATTATTAAAATTAAAAACGTAAGAGGTACTCAATATGGAGTATTTTCAAGAGTGGACAAAATTATGAAAGTCGTTAATACTAAATTGTGTCTCATTCCGCTTCCTTCTACTGTAAAGCACTTGTATAGTATATAATAAGCTTCAGAACGATTTAGGAATTTCTTCGAGTAGGTAAAGTAATAAGAAGTAGTTCTCAACGCAGTAGTTTTCCCACTCATCTACTTGAAGTGGATGTTGTGTATGCAGTTATTGTGGATGGAGGAATATTATGTGGATGTGGATATCAAGTGAACCTTCTTCAACCTCTTCTGGATGTAAAATATTCCCTTTGTTTAATGCTATTATAAAGTATTTCAATTGCGCTCTAAATTTTGCTATGAATAAATAAGATACATATTACATACAGATACATAATTTTTATGGAGTCAAAATTTTAAAACCTTATGAGATATGAAAATTTAGTAGATATAAAAGTTGTATTACGTTTGCAAAATTACGTGAAATAATACGAATTGTTGGTAATAAAAAAAATTATTGATACACCCACATCTTCAAATCTTAGGAGGAATGATTGATTTGGCCCAAAAAGTCTTATCTATTTTTGAGGATTCATCCACGTAGTAAAAGCAATGCCAAATGGAAACTCCAATAATAATATTCGAAAAACACGTCGTTAGTTACTCACCATATCACGAAATCACCGAAAACTTTCATGGAAATATAAAATTATTAACTATTTGTACTAAATATTCACGAGCAGTAAAACATTTATGATCCCAACGTGAACTGAAATTGAAATAAGTGTGTCGTCATAGAATTGTTTAATACATGCACTATATGACTGTACATAAGTTAATGTATATTTTATAAGAAAGTGGAGAGAATAGCAAATGATATATTAATTTGACTCATTTAAGTATGGATATCCATAATACAGAAAAAGGATACAATATATAATACTGAAACAAAATTAAATAAATGCTAGTCTTATACACAAACAGGGCAAGGAGTACATCGCGCACGACGTCCCGTACAGCACAGTTCTCGATTTTAAATCCCAGAAATACGTCATGGTTCGGAAGAAATAATGTATTAAATGTGTTGTTGCTTTGATGAATCTTATTTCTGCCATGTTACTGTAAACAAATATAAATGAGTACGATCATTAAAACATTATTTAGAATGAACAATCAGTCACTAAAGTATAAATAATGGGTTTAATGGAAATGTCAAAATTAACGTAAGTTATTAACCACTAAGCATATATAATTACTTCATTTTTATCGTGAAAACACAGATAAATATTTTTATAAGCTAATATAAACGGATACCTTATATTGGATCTTGATAATTTGAGTTGCAAATTCCTTACGAAATTTGTTCAGAGCACGTTTAAATGCATATTAATACCAGATTTAGATTTAGAAACGGTCAAAAACTGTAAAACTGTTGTTGAGTATATTCTTATTACTGATATATGACTGCTTTTAACAGTTTTTTATAGGTCTTAGCGTTTATAGACAGGTTTTGATCTTTCGTCTTTAATGTTCTCAACCCATATAAATAGTTTGCAGTGATTGTACTTTGACCGTTACATTTATTGGTAGCCTATGATTTATACACTTAACTATTAATGTTACACCCGCGTTATAATGCATATGCTTATATTTATACAGTTTAAGAATGGGGTTTATTTTGGGATCTGAAATGATTCATCATCTGTGTAGACGCCCTAAAAATTTCTAATAATTAATTTGGGTTGTGATGTTGACATGAAAGCTGATTTCGGTGTTATTTATATAATATAAAATAGTGATATAACTTATTTTAAAATGGCTTGTATTTACAAATTTGTATTACGTACCCCTTACATTACATAGTGTCTAATAACTCTGATATGTATTACATTTTTAATACAGTAAATATTTATAAGGATAACTGTTAATTAAAAGTTTTTCTCAAGCTCATACGAACTTTTTTCCATCAGTAAGAAATAGATGTTTATACAACACTCAGAATGTTGACATTTAATATTATAAAACACATATTCAGCTGATAATAAGACATAATTTACATCCAACATCACACTATCCTTCCGACATGTTACGTATTAGGTTACAACATATTCGAGCATAAATCGCCACAATATATAAAAAGGGTTTAATCTACTGAATTTTTTATAGAATGGTTATATATAAAATATCTTTTACAATTATTATTTCATGCATAATTTTATTCTAACAGAGGCGCTGGCAAAACCACAGATTTTACATATTTCTATAACATCTATAGTCTGTGGTAAAACCACAGATTTTACATATTTCTATAACATCTATAGTTTGTGGTAAAACCACAGATTTTACATATTTCTATAACATCTATAGTCTGTGGTAAAACCACAGATTTTAAATATTTCTATAACATCTATAGTCTGTGGTAAAACTACAGATTTTACATATTTCTATAACATCTATAGTCTGTGGTTAAAACCACAGATTTTACATATTTCTATAACATCTATAGTCTGTGGTAAAACCATCACAGCTGCGGCACACCTATTGAGCAGAACTTATAGAACTCAAGAAATAAACCGACTAATTTACTTTTTATCTGTCTCCTTTACAGTGTTATGTTGCTTAAAAAACATTAAATTTTAATTCGTAAATTATTAGAATGCTTGATTACATGTAGCTCATGAAAAATTTCTGAGATCTGCAGCAAATCAATATCTTAAAACAAATTTTCATTCTTTCAACCTTTTTCAAAAATAATATAGATTTAAACATTTTAGTTCAAGATAAATTTATTTTAATATTTATTTTTCAAATCCATTTTAATCTTGCTGCTCTTTAATGCACTATTACAGAAAGTTATACCAAATTCGTACGTCTTTTGTTCTTATAAATTGGTTTACGTACATGTCGTTACCATTCCTCTCACAACATTTATAAAAATCAAGTCTCAATCAGATATATACAGATGTTAAACCATTATTCATCGCACCGAAGACGTAAACATAAATTAATACTGATCTTACAATTAATAAGTTTTTAATGATAATGTTAATTTTATAGTCAAAACGTTTAGTTAAGCTTCATGGATTAAAACAGATAAAGCTGCTATTTTACTTCTATTCTATTGGAGTAGACTAGCGCAAGTATTAATTGAAAACAAAGGGATCAAACCTTTTATAAAGACTACTTTATCAGTACATGGTGTCCTTTCAAAATGTGTGTATACTCTAAGGTATAATTATGCATTTTTAATTATGCACGTTATGGAACACTTTTTATGATATTAGGAAAATTCACTAATATGTAAAGTGACAAAGTGCTAGTGGAAGCCATGCAGGAAACATATCTTGTGCGGGGAAAATTATATAAGCCAGTGAACTGTGGTAACTGCATCACCATTGCTAACAGTTAATATTCCGAACAATTTACAAAATATCAACACTAATCTTTTATAAAGTTGTTATACGGGCACTTTAGTTTTACATAATAAACTGTTAAATATAACGGTCCAAAATTAAATTTATAAACATATAAATAATATAAAACAAACTACCCAAGGTTTTGTTGTGTTAAACGAAATTGGACTGGTTGTACGAAAAACTTACTGGTTTTGAAAAAAAAAGATTTCTACGATTTTCCTATATCGCGATGTTCCGTTGGTGCTAAGTGATGTAATGAATTAATTTTCCAGTGATATTTTAATGAATATGTGAGAATTCATATACAAAATCAAATAATAAAATCTGTATATTCCTTATGTTATGAAGAGTAAACAATGTCATCACAATTTGCAGGATCACCGTTCAACAGTTTGTTCACTCAGCTAGCGTAAATTATTTTCAGTCAATTCTTACTTTTTATCAACTAAATGTTTTTAATGAGGACCACGCATATATTTTTGATTCCATTCAAACAGTTAGTTGTTAAATTATTAAAGGCAGTAAAAAGCTACTGAATTTACACTTAGTGGAAAAGTCTTTAAATTAAAGGACGCCTTTTATACTGAGCATTGATAAAAATATGAAACGGCAAAGGCAGTGTTTAGGAATGTGTACGCGTGTCTCCAACAGTCGCTGTACAATTACAGCAGCTACGTCATAACCTTAACTCTTAGTGATAGTGACAGTGCAGCTCTGTCACTGACGGCAATGGCAATCTTGTGTTTTCGTGTGGCAAATTAGCTACTCCTCATAACTAGAAACTGAAATAAATTGTTATGGTAGATACGAGAAGCAGAATAGAGTTTTGTTTTATTCTTAAAGTAATTACGAGTATTATGTAACACATTTAAACCTGTAAGCTTGGATTAGTAATAATGGTTATATCGTAATGGAGCAGTGAAAATGTAAATCATTAAGTGTAGGTAGGTTTTAGACAGTTTTATACAGTTTTGCTTTGCTCCAAAACGTCCATATCTGTATTACTTACTAAAGAACAAAGAATACCCTCAAAGAGGATCAGGGTAAACATTCGCGTTTACTATGATGAACTGAATAAAACAATTTGTTATTACATCAGTTACCCAGAACAGAAGTAATTAAACTCGGTTGGTTGACTTCTTTGTTTTTCTACGACCATTCCACTCAGTATATTGCGTCGTTTTCCACTGGTATACTGATTATTGATTGAATGAATATGAGAGATAAAGTTTGGAATTTAAATTCAATTTCTACTATTTGATTTGGATTAAAAAGTAACTGTGTTCTCAAAAGTAGATGGTTACTTAGATTATCGTTTAAATATTTATAGACAAAATAAATCATTAACAGTATTTAGGTCGGTACCAACTTCACAGTTAGTTCTGATGTTGGTAGTATGCAGTGGTTACACAGTTTTTCTACACTATTTATATAATTTATTAGCCTAGCAACTATAATGTGATATAAGTGCTATACACGCAATAACTGGAATATATTTTGCTAAGAATAAAATGAGAAAACCCACATGTGTAGAAATGACGTTCTGTTTAGTTTTAATTATGTAGCTTAACTCCTTCTGGAGATATTATATCTTATAGACAAATATATATAAAAAAAACTCTTTCCAACACTCTGATGACAGGAATAGCTAACGTTTAGCCACATCAAATAAAGTTACATCATTAAACTTGATTTTGCCTATATAGGAATGAGGCATCACGATCAGTTTTAAAAAATCCATAGTAAAGTTCATTACATAACCTTCCGACAGACATTCAACATGTTTTTGTTAGAGTTTTTAGGTGATAGACTTTCAATAATATACAACTCCGGCATTAATATCAGAGATATATTATTTGTATATTTCTAGTTATTTATGATATAATATAAATCCATTTTCATATTTAGCTAATCCAGTTGTTTAGGTTAATTGAAATTGTATTTCACTCGGTGGTGTATAAAACGCTGTAATATTGCTACACTGTCATATAAAAAAAGTTTGTGACCTGCTGTAAGGTTGTAGTCTATCGTGCCCTTAATGTGGTCTGTCAGAACCAGGATCAATTTGCAGTCGTCTGTCTGGAACACATATAGAACTGTGTTTGCCGCAAAATGTTTCCTTTCCAAACAAAATTGAATACCAGTTACACATCGACTTATGTACCACAAGAGCTATGCAGATTTGTTTGAATCTCCTGAATACTAAATTAAAGATACTTAAAATCGTTAACGGTTTTTGCTACCGTGTTTCGTCATATATATGAACTATATAATATCATTATTGAACTAAAACTGTTAAAAATGGACCTAAATTACATTATATTCTTAATATCCAAATTAACGTCTGTAATGTACTTACCTATATAAACTTAGATTACTCCATGCATGTTTAAACGCTATTATGAGATGTCGGTGGCTAACTTTAGTTCGACTTCTAAGATCGCTTGGCTATCGGCAACTGCTATATAACGGTGTTAAGAAATTTCAAAATGGTACAAATCGGTCGACTGAGGCCCAAGATGTTGTCCGCTTTGTGGGTGAAAGCGAAGCCTCCAACGCTGACCGGAAGTCTGACGTGCGTTTAATTATGTTATAACAAAAGGTATAATTATTTTTGTTTTTTAAAGTCAACAGCTCGTAAGTTAAGGTATACAATAACTATTTTCCAGCGAATCCTGTTATTCATGTATAGCCACATCGATACGTAACCAATAATGGGTTTTTACTTCATAAGAAGAGAAGTTGGTTTTGGCGTTTGTTCAAAGCTACAGAGAATTGCCAATTACTGGTATCCTAGCAAAGAGTTTTAACGTCCTCGTTTTTTGTTTTCCTCAAATAACGGTTTCACATATTGAGCAACATATTGATACTGGAATACTATTATATATAGCAAGTATTAGCAGAAAATGATGTAAATAAAATTCATAACGTAATTAAAAGTCATACGTCGACATAATTTAATGAAATTTAGAATATTTAGGCTTAAGGTATAAAACAATGATAAAAGTGCTAATTTTATTTTGAGGTAATATATTGAGGTGCTTTACAACTTTAATTACAGTAGTAAATTCAAACTCATGTCGAACAAAAATATACTGAAGATTTATTTTGTATTATGTCAGTATATTTATTTATAATAAATGAGTATTTATTTTGTAAAAAAAAACAATTATAATAGGGGCAGAAAAACGGAAAAAAACATGTCGGTAATATAGTATTTAATGAAATTCTACAACAGTTATTGAGATAACTGGGTTACGGACGTGTACCTTTATAACTTGCGCTTACCAAAATATTCAAACTTGGTTATTCTTGCGATTCTTCGTGTACCAATATAATATTGAATAAAAATTTTTCTTTTGTAAATGTTTACACAATAATAGAACATTATTTAAAAAAACAAACTTTAATTTCAACCTATTATGTTTTAATTTCATGATTAATAGTGTCTTAGTTTTTGTACTAGTGCAGCAATTAAAATATTCTAGTGCAACTGGTATGTACTGTATTGTTGATAATGAGATGATGGGCCAGCAGCTTGGTTGGCAGTTTGAAGAAAATTTCATTTCCTTCATGTAGAAAACCAAAAACCTTCTATAGTTTTAGTGATCAGTCAACAGGATATTAATATTTTAATGTGCGGTCTACATGTTTACGGCAATAAGTACGAAAAACCCCTTCTAATTTGTAGTATTTCGTAATTTAATTACTACACACAAGTTACGAATCTCTCAGATTCTGAACTGCGTGTACCACATAGGTGTATATATATATATATATATAGTGTATACTGATGTGGCCATGTGGCTATACTGTTTATATAGTTAGAGGTCCAGTTGCTATACTAGCTAGTTTAGATTTGGAATACATAAGATTCAATGTTGTATCGAAAAAATTAAAGAAATTTTAATGACTGGGAAATTGATGATAAAAGTCATTTAAATGAAAACAAATATTTTGTTCCTTTGTAAATTTATTTAAATAATACATAGTTAAAACATTTAATTATATGAAAAAATTCAACTTGTGTGTTGTTCAGCTTACAGATGAAATAAATAAACGAATTCACTGCATTAATTAACTTTATATTGTTCGTAGGTAGCCGAACGTACAGCAAATATTTATTGCTGGGTAAGTAGTAGACTCCACAACATCATTTCATTACAATAATTGATGATACTTCTAACTTGTCCTACTCTGGTCTGCAAGTCGCTTTGACACAACTATTCCAAACTTGCTGTGACAAAGTATGGTGATCCACATACCTACGACTATCTCCTTCTAGTAGTGAGTATAATACTACCAATTTGTGTTTATCCTTCCTAAAACTAGTTCTATCTGCGTCCAAAACTGGTTAAATGTTTACACATTTAAGATTTATAATACATGTATAGATTTAACTGTAACTACAAATAATGTTAAACTAATTTTTATTTATATTTATATTTGCTTTAAAATTATCTTAAATGATCATTGCAGTTGTTTCTTATTCGCTAAAAATTGCAATACTAATTTTCTAATTAATAATTATAAGAAATTAAATAAAAGGACTCTTAAATAGTTGGAATAAGTTAATTGATACTAATTTAATACCTAAATGTGTAATAGAAAGAAATTGAACAAATCAGTACATATATCTAAGTACACTAAGTATGGTAAATTTCCACTGTTTTACTTCCTATTTCTGAATCGTACTACAAGTGACAGTTGCGAGGTGTATAACGAATGTTAGTTGACATATAACATTCGTCTTCATTACTGACATTAGTTTTAATATAAAAACCAATATTGTCAGTGAAAGATTACATAAACTTGGATCTATTTCTATAGTAAAAGAAAGTGTTTTGATAAATTTTATTGCAACGTAGCTATATTAATAAGGAAAAGTTGATTTGTCTTACAGATCTGTTTCCCCAGAGTTAGACTTAACCTTAACACTCGCAAGTTTTTAATCGTTCCAGGTAATAAAAAGTAGCACTCTGCACATTTAAATAGAATATAAAAAGTAAATTTAATATGTGGTTACTCTCCATAATATTGTAGTTAAAAATTATTGCCGAAGGATCGAAAATTTTGGAAATGTTTAAACACAAATACTGTAGCTCTTTTATAATATTTATGAAGAAAAAAACAGTAATTCATTTTTACCGTTGAATTACTGAAATAGGGAGTAACTACAAATTACTGAACACAATGTTGTATATGAGAAAATAAATAACATCATTTTGTGAATCATTGAGATATTCCAAAGTATTTATTGGGAAAGGATCAATTTGACTAATCTGAACGCTCTATTGAGCTGACTGAAGCTACACTGACTGACTGAAAAAACAGAGCTCCATGTGAGTCAGGGAGAAGCCAGAATTCTTTATCTTTCCACAGTTGACTGTTTGTAGCTCATGTACAAGAGTTGAGTTCCTTCTTTTGTGCACTGCACTGTTTGGATTCTGGAGTATTCACAGAAACCTTTATTTATTTTTATATTGTGAAATAAAATTAATGCTAGTACCTTTGGCCTTCGTATCATACCTTTATTATTATAATTAGTTATATCACATAAGGAGATAACACAGTTTGTAAGGTTCTTAAATTAGATTTAATTAATTTTAGCACAATTCTTTACATAAATTTTACGATTTCTAAGGAAACTTATTGTTCTTTATAATTGGTGAGGAAACTGAAACAAGAATCCAGCTTGAAGGAGTATTAGGTAATGAGTTAAAGTTTTTCTCAACCTATCCCGTTATGCGTTGTGTGTAGGGTGTGTTTCGTGTAGATCAGCTGCATCATTCAGCTTCATTGTGTATGTGCCACGAACCTTCTTACTGACATGACTGAATTTCTTGCTTCCAAGTAATTTTTACTACAAAATTGACTTGAATTTGGTCGGATGATCATCTAAAATTAACATGTGTATTTCAGTAACCCTATTTGCTTTTTACAATTGAAGGAAATTATTGATTCCCGGTTTTGAGGTATTGACGTAATGTTCTATTATTATTCCATATAACGAGAGAAAATGTCCTAGATCTTGTTATCCTTTCAAAACAATTAGTTAATTGCTCTAGGCTACAGCCTAATTCTGTTACAAAGATTTAAAAATATATCATTGCCAGATTAGGCCTCAGTAGAAATCTATATATTTAGTATATTGTGTACTACAGCCGTTGTAATATTACATTTACTATCTGTCAATACATTAAAAATAAATATTACGTAAATAAATTAAAATATTTATAAAAGCCGATAAACACAGCATCATATAAGCATGTATTTTACACCAATAATCGATCTTAGTATGAGTATTTGATATTATAAAACACACAAAAGCGACGAAAACTGCTATGGCAGCGTATATTTCAAGAATATTTTTGATTCATATGTTTAAAACAGCTTTTTAGCGAGCACCTATTATAATAGAGGGTAAAGTACGTAAAGCCACAGCTTGCAATTTATATAGAATACGAGATGAATGCTCGGTTATTCATAAAAACAACAGTCGTAACAAAGTTGTCATTCACTATTTAATTATACATTGTAGCCAATTAAAAATTAAAAATAGGGTTCTATAAATAAAGAATAGAAAGTCTACCAAACCAGAATAATACAGTATTTGACCCATTATACTAAAACGACCAAAGTTAAGAAACTTGAGTGAGATCAACAGCTTTTAATACATTTGGTTATTGTTGCCAATATTAATTATTGATAAAAACAAAACTTTTGTTGCATTATTTGAGATTCAGTCAGACGTGAACAACTTTCAGACTTAAGCTTGGTAAAGAATATAGTATATTAAAAGATTAGATTATAGACACTTGCATCATTGGAAATATACAATATGCCATGCAATATTTCATGTAAATATAACATTTAGTTTTTGTTATAAATGTTTTGGAAACGCGACGAAAGAGTTTCAAAACGTAAAGTGATATTCTGAATATTATTAAAAAACACAAGACAACTACTTGAATTAGCTCAAGGACGTTTTAATTGTTTTAATAAATTAACAGTAAAAAATACATTTCGTGAACTTTAGTTACATATCCGTGAAGTACAAAGGACTTTAAACTACTGTTTGTTTAACATAAGCTAACAAACTAGCTAATGATTTTAATGGTCCGGTGTGTAATCCGGCCTATACAGCTGTAACTAAACTATTCAGTATTCACCCTGTATCCAACAACTACTGACGTAATCTATACAATAAATCTATTATGACTCTTTTATTAAAGGTAAGGGAATGTATTTGTGGTTTAAGAACTTTATTGACCTCCAGCCATGAAATTTAATAACAAGCTCCTAAAACAAAATAAAATCAAAATTAAAAAAGTATTAAAGGAAAGTCATGTGTTGTAATCGTGTTTGCTTTAACACAATGAATGAAGTTTGGTGTAACTTTGGGGATACGGTTGTAAATAAAATTGATATTATATAAAATCATAACAGAAAGGAAAATAATGGAATATTATTATTATTTACTATAATTTATACTACATTTAAAAGCTTATATAATCATAAGGGTTATATTATATTAATATTTTTATTCATATAACATTATCTCTGTCTGTTCACACGATATTTTATAACCAAACGGATCTAAAAACTTGAAATTTTACACAAGATTCAACTCTATATAGGCAAGACTGAGTTAAGTACGTATATTTATTTTATTCGTTGGAACAACTAGGTTAACTCAATTTGTACCACTGAAAATATCGTAGACCGGAAACAGATTACAAGTGCCGGAAGCAGACGCATGTTACACACCAACAGAGAATTAGATGTTGAGAACCAGAATTAGTGTATATTATTTCTTATCAGGACAACAAGGCAAAATCAAATATGGTAATGATACATAAGATTATAATATAAATGGTTGGAAGCAATTTTTATATGAGGTTTCCGATACCTATATATGTATATATTTTCCTAATAGATACGCCAAAAACACTAAAAAATCCAACTATAGGACTCCATTATGACTAAACTTTTAAATGTTAAGTTATGAAAATTTAAATAACGAGCTTTAAAATTACAATTACACAACATATTCATTACCAACATTCTCGAGGGATAAATTAGTACATCTATGACGGTTAACTAAGTTCGACAGGTGAATCCAGATAACATTTCTGACATCCAAACTACAGCGAGAATCAGCTGATTGGACTCGGTGTGGTAATCATTACCTCATTACTGATCTGTGTGATCATTTTGCTGCAGAGAACTGAACATTCACACTACCCCAAGTGGTTTTATCGCTTATTGCCCTATATGGATAGCAATGCATTTTTTTATATTCTTATAAAATTATAGATAATTATCAGTGATAATGTGTAAAAGAATGTTAAAATTTTTTTATATTTTTATAGTATTAGCAGTTTGTGATTTAAGAGAAAGCTTACATTTTGAACGAAAAACAGTTCACAAGGTACAAGTCCTCGTTAAAAAATGTACGAAGTTATTGAATTAATTATGCACAGTATAAATATTATTGTGTGTAAAAAAATTACACAGTAACAGTTTAAAGTATTTTATGTTATACTTAATAACTTTGGTGAATATATACATGCGATAAAATAAGTAGTGAAGGAATAGGGAACCTATACCGTATAATCCTATATTGCAGTGGATTCTATTCTGACACAATGTGGCAGACATGTAGGTTGCTTATTGCTACTCTATGCAATTTTTTAGTAACATTAAAATAGAAGAATATTTTATTCTTTCTTAGTAATACAGAATATATATATATATATATATATATATATATATATATATTCGTTTTGTACATATGGGATTCCTTAGTAAAACCATCAAATATTTTACTCTTAGTAAATGCTTGGTATTGAAATGAAGTAAAAAGATTATTATAATTGTAAACTATCGTTGAAGCTATACTATTAAACGTACCAGCTTTTACTAGAAGAGCTGGAAAGATTTATTTTCTATCTTTCTGTCCGCATGATATGTAGAAAATGAACTGACCTATAATAATAACACATACTAATTTAGTTCCAGTTTACTTTTTCTTTAAAAAATAACCTCTTATATAATCAATATTTATATTGTTATTTCCAGCTCCTCGAGTGACATATTTAAATAATATTCGACAAATAATAACAGAGAATGTATTCTGAATTTTTAAATGACCAGAAATGTTTTCTATGTATTAGTGTTAAAAATAAGTAGAAGACGAATTCTACACGAGTACAGTTTCAGAACGAGTCACATCGTCTCAGAAAAGCCATTGACGGAAACGGAAATCACGTTACTCTCAGACATCTTGGTCTCTCTCTCTTTTTACTCCGGAAATAATAAATAGAAGATTGTGATTGTACAAGCATTTACTTCATGTCATTCAGTTGTTATAAATAGTATGTATATACGTTATAGACAATTTATCAATTCGTAAATTCGTATTAGTCTGTGGAAATAAATTAATAAGAATATAGGAGATCCTATTTATTACAGATTTATTATTACATATAAGAATACAAAAAAGTTGTTATTAAATTTCATTGAAACATGTTTTTACTCGTAAGAATTCAAGCAATTATCGTCTTCAGAGTGAACAGCTCAAACTTACTTGAAGTTTGTGTGAGTTAAGCACTCTATCCAGAACTTGAATCAGCAGAAGTGCCGTGTTTGTCTGGGTCTTGTTATAGTTTTAACCACTATTCATCTTATGAATCTAATTGGATAAGGCATTACATAACATTAAAATATTATCTACAGTCAAAACATTTTTTTATCATAACTCAATATAAATTTAATCAGCTTGCATTAATGGTAATAAAAATATGAAATTACCGTTTAAAAATATATATTTGCGTAATGAATTGTTTCATATTTATTCTGACCAGTATTATAGAATTCGATTGGGTATTGTATGGTATAGTACTTATAATAAAAATCATATTTTTTCACTATGACATGTAGTATATAAAATAGTTATATCAGCTCATGTCAATAGTGAAAAGCTTAGAGAGATATCCCGATAAAACCGATGTTGGGAAACGTGACTTAACCACGTCTGAAAGGATAAGACTTGCAGCTCGTCGTTAGAACAGATCTAGAGTGATCTTGCCTCAAAGATGCCTTTCTTTACTCGAGAAAAAATATTTCACTTTATATGGCTACAGAGAAAACAAATAGCTTTACTATCCTTAAAATACTGCTCAGTAATGTTTTTAATACAGATGAGCTCAAATGGCAATAAAGTAATGAATACATAAAATAATTGTAAATTAACTTTAACAAGTCGACAACAAATTATCGTAAGCCTGGCAGCTTGTGGTAAAGAATCCATATTGGTTATTGTTTTGAAAAAGTGATTGGCGATAGGTTAAAGTTTTGTCAACCACGATAACAATTTGCCTCCTTCTTTCAATTGCAGATATACTTTCCGGGTCCTTCCAGCTTAGGTTTAAAAGTTCTGACGATTGCTCTCCCAGGAAGATGAAAGTATTTAAAAATGTTTTTAGCATCTTGTCAACGCTGTGTGAACCGAAAATACTTGGATGATAATCATGATATCGTTCATTTAAAGATAAGAAATAATCCAATGTTTTATTTAATTCACATCACTGAACTTACATGTCAATTAAAAAATGAAGCATTTTAATAAACTCTATGGCAACACAGTGCCATATTAAACTAGTAATCACGCGTTTTGTTGTAACCTTCAATAACTGATCTTTTATGTACATATCCTTTTACCATCACAAACCTTCCCCCTCAATATCAAACTTGAAACAGAGAATATTACAAAATTTCAGTTTCCATCATTAAATATTTTAAAACTGTAGCACAACTTTTATCATTATATTTTGTTTTTGTAATATTTATATAAATAGTTCTATTTAAAATTTAACTATAGGGGTCCATCAAGAAAGTACAATAAATTAATCCAATCTAAAATATTCATTTTAAATTCAAGGATTGGACCTTATTACAATGTCAACTTTAGAGGCCCTGTACTTTTCTTAAAGAAAGTTAAAGTTTATGTTATTAGTACAGATGCTGTTATTGTTTATATTTTGTTGCAATATAATATGTTATATTTTAAATATTATTACGTGTGCTTTGTTTTAAGATCAGACTGAGCACTGGAAAGGTTTTGCTATACTCTATTTTGTTTTCAAAATGTTTGTTTTTGTACTTTGTTCAAATAGGAAAAAAAATATTTTCAAGACAATTATTATTTTGTTTGAATGTCAAACAAGAAAAATCGGATATGTTACTTTCTTTACGAATTTCCTTTCTTTATTTTTAAATAAACCACGTGATTTCTTTATTTTCTGACAGCTTCTGTGTTCTGGGAGGCTACGACTTCAAAACTGGCAGGGGAACTATCCACATACTGGACTTTGTAGTGTTCCAGAATTGTCTCATATTTTGTAAACCTCTTGAGCTCTGTTATATATCTTCAGCGTCGTTCCGTGTTTGAAAATGTTTCCTTATAATGTTCGTATCTGTTCTGGTGTATAAATAAGAACCCACAAAATCTGTGGTTAGTTATGTAAAATTGCCTTAAATATACATTAGGAATAGTGTACGTGATGTATTGAGAAATCCGTATTTAAAAAAGTCGTGAAATATCGCAGGGCATCTTTCATGGCCTTGGCTTATTGTTTTCGTTAAAATAAGTTTCACAGTGGAGATAGGTTTTTATATTATTTTCCTACTCCGATTGAATACCAAAGATACTTAATCAAATAAATAAAGATCTTTAAATTCATTTCAATTAGTGATGCGTGCGGGGTTTATGTTTAAAATGTAAAAACCATAAAGAGTTAGATGAATTAAACGCTATAGAAGCGCAGTAAAAAAATACAAAATAAAATGAACATTTAAACAGCATCATATAATGTTTACAACAACATTTTTAGCCAAAAAAACAGGTAATTTTAATAAATCGGAGCCAGAAATCAACAGTACCCCGATAACAATAGATTGCCTCTGGCACAACAGAGACATAAGACTGTTCCTCTAATATAATATATGCTCTGAGAAAATCTTGTTCCAGTTAAGCAAATTCTTTCCTAAGCCACAACATATTAAATGATTAATAATGAGTCGATTGTTTAGAAATCTATTTACCCTGGTTATTGTCTTGTTTTCTTGTAGAATTCATATTTCCTAAGTGTAAATAAATGCAGTTCAGCATAATTTATTGTTTCTTCAAAAAACATGTTGTTGATTAGATGCAATATTTGCGTTAAATTTATTTTGCGAAAATCTTAGTTTTAGGTAAACTTATTTTCTGTTGTATTAGAAATATTATCTACCATTTTTAATAAATTATCTGAGTTATAAACTGTTACACTTTACAACAAGAATGTTGTATCATAATAAGAAAAATACAAAGAAACTAATTTCCAAGAGCATAGAAGAAAATAAAAAAATACAATCCTATTGACTGTAATCCAGCTATTTAAATGTCAATTCAAAGCTGTGTATGTCCAGTGTGTATGGTATCAATGGGCTTTCTGTAGGAAATAATTATATCTGAAAAAGCCATCTGGTTTAGTCTTTAATGGTTTTTCCAGGTATTTTAAAAGTTTATTAAGTAAAGTTAAAATTAGTCCTATATATCACAACAATGAAGCCTGAAATAAAACTAAAATCTACCAAAAATTTGGAGGTAGCTTGAAATAATATAATTCACTAGGTGGTGTGGCAGCAGGCCAAAGTAACAGAATGGAACCGCAAGGAAGTTACCACCTGAAAATATATACACCATTAAACGTGAAATCCCTTTTCATATTATTTATAAAATTAATAATAGGTTATAGTGCCCACTATTTGCCTTAAACCTATACTTAATATCCCTTAATTTAACATTTAATACGATTTCAACTATTTAAGTTATTACAATTATATTAAAGTGAAATAAATTCCTTTAAAATTGTGTTTATCTTATTTCGTTATTTGTGTGACGATAACTAGACTTTATATCAAACTGTTTTTGTCAAAACTATAATAGATCACTATTTTAGATCAAAACATAAAAAATGTATGATTTGTGGAATAAAACATTGAACATCGAATGGAAAATTATGTGATATGGTGAAAGAAAGATAAATTTTAACATGATAAGAGACGCTGGTGTTTATTATACTTTAATTAAAAGTTTAATAAAAAAAACGTTCTAATTATAAAAGAAAATAATTAAATACTCTTACAAAATATAACATTTTTCAGAACTTTTGTTAATTTATTTCCTATATATGAGTCAAAGTAACTTTTCGAGGCAGTTTATTTCATAGTAATAAACGTATAATGTACGTATCATTTGAATGCCATTTTGTCAAAGTAACAATTCAAGAATTGAAACAGTTTCTATAAGTTCCTTTAAAATAAAGAGACCTGCTAATATTTCAGAATATGGTATTAAATGCCAATGTGGTGGAACCCTGAAGTCAGATTCTGTAGTTCTTTATTAGTAGACAACTACGATATTATGTGATTTTTAATCATACACTGCATTTGATGGTTCTTTTACAACATTACACCTTGTGTGTGGACATTGTTTTATAACTCTTACAATGGACATGGCATGGCTCCCCCATTGTGTCCTTGGACTGCAATCTGGAAGGGAATGGAATATTGTGTACGGGACATTGCTCTAATTGCTCTTTGTACTGCACATTGACAATCCTGGTCCCTCTGTTTCCAGAGGGCCACTGTAAAGCAGCCATTTATGTATGCCTTACGTGCACACAGCTCTGCACAGTTTATATTGATTATTGTTTAATTTTATGACTATCGTCACTATTAGTAAAAACGTTGTCTATAGTGAACTAATATCGAGAATTGCATGCTTAACATTTACTAAAATCTAATTTTAAATGTTTATTCCATAGAAAACATAAAATATATTGATTTAATTTCGTTTATGGGAAAAATGACAAAATTTGTTGCATTAAATATGAAAAAGAAATTATACTAACCAATCACATTGGTTTTGAATAATACACTTTATACTTATATATTCGTGTAAGTAATTAAATTAGCCTAAGTAAACAAATAAAGTGTCCAAGACAGAATGTTTTATTGTAGATTGCTTATTGTTTGAAGAAAGTTTTATTCCATTTAGTAGACGATCATATATCTGATATGAGGAGCTGTAGCTATTGACAAAAATGTCATCTTCTGCTCTGTTGACCTCTGTCAGCCAGTTCTCAGCCAGCTGTAGTCAGTTCTTCGGAAATGTTTCGTTACTTATCATCTTGCTTTATAAATTAATAACGCAGTGGAGAACACCCCAATAATGTTTACGTGCCAAATTTTGTTTATATCCTCGGTCGTAATCATCAATCTTCGGCGTCGGTCCCTAGGACGACCGTAAACCGACACATCTAATAGCAACGTTACTATTGCATGGGCCTTCTCATTAGAATATCAAGATGATATGAAATATAGGAATAAGTTATTTGATTTAATTAAAATTTTGTTAGTTTGGTCTGTGCTCTACTTAATAAAATGTTTTTTAAAAATTAAGGAATGTCTTATTTTGCCAGACGAAGTTTAGGGATAGAAAAACCCTCTATAATATTCAAAATGGAGACCAACTTAAAGGTGACCTGAATCCCTACCAATTGGCGGTTAGGCGGGGTTCTCACTTCCAAGGACAGAATCGCTCAGCGGTTACCCACCCAAGCAGTAGCCAGGCTTGACGTTGCTCTTACAATAACTGCATCATTGATTATATTGCGTTATATTGCATGATTTAGTAGCCTATTTGCTTTATGTACTAAAAATTTCCGAAAAATATTCGTTGAGTGTAGTTTAATTTCTTGTCTCCTGATTTGAGTTTTGAGTTGTACCAACAATTTTGGAGTATCTATTCATTCATACAGAGCCAATTAAGGAGAAGCTTAAATTAACAAACCGGATCATTGTTTGGTAAATAAGTAGAATTCTTTGGTTTAATAATTAAAATTAAATATTTATTTCCTAATTTTATCGGAGAAAACGCATACAGGTGGCCTTTTTACAATTTCTAATGCATTTGATATTTATGTGTGATATGACATTACAGGAATTTATATTACAACATTAATAATGTAGCCATATAAATAATTCTGTGAATTTAAACGATGTTCAATAATGATAATTGTATTATCTATTTAAATTTCGCGGAAGATGTTAAAATTATTGAACGTAAATATATACATTATATTAGATACCATTGTTATCTTAATATTTCTAACTTCAAGATACGTCGTCAAATACAGAATATACCCTTTCACTGATATATTTTACTTTCTGCAAGGGCTTATGAAAACAACATCGACTGAATATTACATAATACATGAATAAGTACAAGAGACATAGCCATTCTTGGAAATCATGTCAGTTAGATTTCCTATAGTTTCATATTAATATAATTTATGAATTATTTCTTTTCTGTAATATCTTACAAAAATTTATCGCATATTAAATACAGAAACATGGGCTAAATATAGATAGACTATAAACTGTTAAGAAAGAGAGAGCATAGTTTATGGAGAGCCAGGATAATAAGAGTTTGATTTAAAAATCGACCACTACTAGTGATTAACTATTCATGATGTTTTCTCTAACGTGTTTTCCCACCGAATGGAGATAGAATTTTGACTATTATTGTTGATTTGCTATAAGTCAAGATATTAATAAATGGTGCTACTAAGCAAGAAAATAAATATGGTATTATTGTAATTGCCACAAACTAACTGCCCTCAAATATTTACTACTAAGAATATGAGGGTTAAATCCGTAATTGCGACTTTTAAAAGTCCTGAGAAAACTATACTCGATGCACAAATGAGAAGGTATTGTGTTATGTTTATCATCAAAAGCAGCCTCTCAGGAAAGCTATTAAAAATTGTAGCCTACACTAAGTTTTATGGTGTTTATAAAGATTGCTAATTTAAAACATAAACCATTGTTAAGCACGGTATAATAAACTCCCTGAATAATTAATCTTAAAATGAAATAAATAGTTTGTGTCTTACTCACGCCTATTGAGATATTCTTGGCAGGAAATATTCACTTATCTTTAAAACCTTGAGACCTATTTATGATCTTAAAAATTTAATTCACGAAATTAGTAAACTATGCATTGCGCAAATGAATCTTATCTTGTAAATCATTTATATAGATCATGAATAACAGCGGTCCGAGTATCGATCCCTGACAGACCCCCTCGCTTGAAGACTCTCGAAGCCAGAATTTGCACCATAAGCGACCAGTTTGAAGACTAGAAAGACCCGTAGAAAGAAAATAGTATTTAGCTTAAAAATACTTAAATTGTGTTTTAATGTGTTTATTTGTGGTTATGTAATCAATATTATTACAATTAGTTTTTTCATATTCATTGGATGCCATGGTTTCTTTATTATTTATGAGATTATATCATTGTATACATAATTCCGTTTTATAATTTTAAACTCCTTCTTTCACCTGCAGATATACTTTAAGGGTCCTTCCAGCTTAGGTTTAAAAGTTTTAACGATTGCTCTCTCAGGA
This sequence comes from Homalodisca vitripennis, assembly GCF_021130785.1. NCBI lineage: Eukaryota > Metazoa > Arthropoda > Insecta > Hemiptera > Cicadellidae > Homalodisca > Homalodisca vitripennis. The sequence continues at coordinate 35,747 of NW_025779009.1, read as the reverse complement.
AGAGGTAAAGTTTAAAAACATTTTTTAGCAACTTTTCAACGCTGTGTCAAACGAAATACGTGGATGATAATCATGATATCGTTCATTGCCTGTTTTATTTGATTCACTCACTGAACATAGATGTAAATTTAAAAAAAAGTCATATCATTTTAATAAACTCTATGGCAACATAGTGCCATATTAAACCTGTACTAACGCGTTTTGTTGTAACCTACAATAAATGCTCTGTTATGTAAATATAATTTTACCATCACAAACCTTACTTCTCAGTATCAAACTTGAAACAGAGAATATTACAAAATTTCAGTTTCCATAATTAAATATTTTATTAATATAGCACAGCTTTTATCATTATATTTTGTTTTTTGTAATATTTATATAAATAGTTCTATTTAAAATTTAACTATAGGGGTCCATCAAGAAAGTACAATAAATTAATCCAATCTAAAATATTCATTTTAAATTCAAGGATGGGACCTTATTACAATGTCAACTTTAGAGGCCCTGTACTTTTCTTAAAGAAAGTTAAAGTTTATGTTATTAGTACAGATGCTGTTATTGTTTATATTTTGTTGCAATATAATATGTTATATTTTAAATATTATTACGTGTGTTTTGTTTTTAAGATCAGACTGAGCACTGGAAAGGTTTTGTTATACTCTATTTTGTTTTCAACATGTTTGATTTTGTACTTTGTTCAAATTTGAAATGAATAATTTCAAGAGAATTATTTTTTTGTTTGATTGTCAAACAAGAAAAATCTGATATTTTACTTTCCTTAAGAAATTCATTTCTTTCTTTTTATATAAACCACGTGATTTCTTTATTTTCTGACAGCTTCTGTGTTCTTGGAGGATACGATTTCAAACTGGCAGAGTGATATCCACATATTGGACTTCATAGTGTTCCAGAATTGTCTCACCGTTTGTAAACCTCTTGAGCTATGTTATATATCTTCAGCGTTGTTCCGTGTTTATGAAAATGTTTCCTTATAATGTTCGTATGTTTTTCAGGTGCATAAATAAGAACCCACAATATTTGTGGTAGTTATGTACACTTTCCATAAATATACATTAGGAATAATGCAAGTGATGTATTGAGAAATCCGTATTTAATGAAAGTTTTGTGAAATATCGCAGGGTATCTTTCATTGCCTTGGCTTATTGTTTTTGTTCAAATACGTCTCACTGTGGAGATTGGTTTTTATATTATTTTCTATTCCGATTGAATACCAAAGATAATAATCGAATAAAAGATCTTCAAATTCATTTCTATAAGTGATGCGTGCGGGGTTTATGTTTATGTTACATTTCACCATTTTTATACAACACCTAAACTTACATGGTCATAAAATGTACATTTTAACAGCATCATATAATGTTAACAACAAAAAGTTACACTTTACAACAAGAATGTTGTATCAGAATAAAAAAAATACAAAGAAACTAAATTCAAAGAGCTCAGAAGAAAGTCAAAGAAAAATAAAATCCTATTGACTGTAATCCAGCTATTTAAATGTCAATCCAAAGCTGTATGTGTCCAGTTTGTATTGCATCAATTGAATTTCTATAGGAAAATAATTATATCTGAAAAAGCCATCTGGTTTAGTCTTAAATGCTTTTCAGGTATTTAAAATGTTTATTAAGGAAAGTAAAAAATAGTCTTATATATGACAAAATGAAGCCTGAAATAAACTAAAATCTAAAAAAAAGTTGGAGGTAAGCCTGAAATAATATAACTCACTTGGTGGTGTGGCAGCAGGCCAAAGTAACAGAATGGAACCACAAGGAAGTTACCACCTGAAAATATATAAACCATTAAACGTGAAATCTCTTTTCACATAATTTATAAAATTAATAATATGTAATAGTGCCCACTATTGGCCTTAAACCTATAATTAAATATCCCTTAATTTTAAAATTTAATATGATATCAACTATTTAAGATATTTTAAATTGGATTTAACTGAAATAAACTCCTTTAAAATTGTGTTTATCTTATTTCGTTACTTGTGTGAGGATAACTAAACTTTAGATCAAACTGTTTTCGTCAAAACTATCATACATAAATATGAATAAAACATTGAACATCGAATGGTAAATTATGTGATGTGGTTGAAGAATGATAAATTTGAACATGATAAGAGAAGCTGGTGTTTATTATACGTTAATTAATAATATAATAAAAACAAACGTTCTAATTAAAAAAAAATAATTAAATACTCTTACAAAATATAAAATTTTTCAGAAGTTGTGTTAATTTATTTCCTACATATGGGTCAAAATAATTTTTTGGACGCTGTAATTTGAACGCCATTTTGTCAAAGTAACAATTCAAGAATCGAAAAATTTCTATGAGTTCCTTTAAAATAACGAGACCTGCTAATATTTCAGAATATGCTATTAAATGCCAATGTGGTGGAGCCCTGAAGACAAATTCTGTAGATCTTTATTAGTGGACAACTACGATATTATGTGATATTTAACTCATACACTGCATTTGATGGTCCTTTTACAACATTACACCTTGTGTGTGGACATTGTTTTGTAACTCTTACAATGGACATGGTATGGCTCCCCCATTGTGTCCTTGGACTGCAATCCTGGAAGAGAAATGGAATATTGTGTCCGGTACAATGCTCTACATGCTCTTTGTACTGCATATTGACGATCCTGATCCCTCTGTTTCCCTTCAGCCACTGTAAACAGCCATTTGTGTATGCCTTACGTGCACACAGCACAGCATAATAATATTGATTATTGTTCAATTTTATGACTGTCGTCACTATTAGTACAAATGCTGTGTATAGTGAACTACTATCGGGAATTGCATGCTTAAACAGTTACTAAAATCTAATTTTAAATGTAGGTTTTCATAGAAGACATAAAATATATTGATTTAATTTCGTTTATGGCAAAAATGACAAAATTTGTTGCATTAAATATGAAAAAGAAATTATACTAACCAATTACATTGGTTTTGAATAATACACTGTATTAATTCATATTCGTGTAAGTAATTAAATTAGCCTAAGTAAACAAATAAAGTGTCCAAGACAGAATGTTTGATTGTAAATTGCTTATTGTTTGAAGAAAGTTTTATTCCATTTAGTTGATAATACATCGACAAAAGATTAGACGATCATTTATCTGACAGCTGTAGCTATTTGACAACAATGTCATCTTCTGCTCTGTTGGCCTCTGTCAGCCAGTTCTCAGCCAGCTGTAGTCAGTTTCTTCGGAAATATTGCGTTACTTTTCATCGTGCTTTATAAATTAATAACGCAGTGGAGAACACCCCAATAATGTTTACGCGCCAACTTTTGTTTATAATCCTCGGCCGTTATCGTCCATCATCGGCGTCAGTCCCTAGAACGACCATAAACCGACACATCTAATAGCACGTTAGAAGAATAAGTTATTTGATTTAATTAAATTTTTTGTTAGTGTGGTCTGTTACTCTACTTAATAAAATGTTATCTGAAAATTAAGGAATGTCTTGATATGCCAGACGAAATTTAGGGATAGAAAACTCTCTATAATATTTAACATGGAGACCAACGGCTTAAAGGTGACCCGAATCCTTACCAATGGGCGGTTAGGCGGGGTTCTCACCACCAAGGACAGAATCGCTCAGCGGTTACCCACCCAAGCAGCAGCCACGCTTGACGTTGCTCTTGCAATAAACGCGTCATTGATTATATTATTGCGTTATATTGCATGATTTAGTAGCCTATTTGCTTTATGTACTAAAAATTTCCAAACATTTTTCGGTAAGTGTAGTTTAATTTCTTGTCTCCTGAAAGGTTTTGAGTTATATCAAAACTTTTTGAGTATCTATTCAGTCATAAAGAGCCAATTAAGAGAAGCTTAAATTAACAAAATGGGTCATTTTTGGTAAATAATTAGAATTATTCGGTTCAATAATTAAAATTAAATATTTATTTCCCAATTTGAAAACTCCTGACTTTAAAAACGCATACAGGTGGCCTTATTACACTTTCTAATGCATGTTAATATTTATGTCAATCAATGATGAATAAAATTAAAGGAATTTATATTATTTTTAATATATATTATTAATGGGTGGGTCCGTGAGGACCGAATCCGCCAGGGCCGAATAGTGAAATTTTCCGCCAAGACCGAAAACGAAACTTTCCGTCAGCTCCGAAAATAATCCGCCAAAGTCGAAAAATGGACTTTCCGTCAGCTCCGAATTCTAACGTAAACATTCCTATAACCTCGAATACTTATTCGTAGAGTCCGCCAGCTCCGAAATAAGATATTTGTCCGTGAGATCCGAATATGTAATATTCCGTTAACACCGAATCCTATAGGGACGAAAGCAGTTGCAATCCAGTAAGGCCGATAAAACTCAATCGTCCGATAGGGCCGAAACTGAAGCATTCCGTCAGCGCCGAATTATAGCAGGAGCAGTCCGTTAACTCCGAATAAATACGTAACAGTCCGCCAACTCCGAATTGGGATTTTTCCGCCAAATCCGAATCTGATTCTTTCCGCGAACGTCGAATATTGGACTCGCCCCCAAGCGGAGAGGTATGCGCGCAGTCGGTGAAATGGGAGGAGCTTAGTGGCGAGTCCGCCCAGGCCAGGGGGAATCACAGGGGGTCCCCCAATCACAGTGTTCCGGTTCACGAGCTCCTCATGCAGCGGCATAATGAGGTGATCGCAACCGGCGGAGAGAATGAGTGGTGATGGAGGGGCCCCTGTAGTGGTGGGAATAATCGAATGAAAATAACTGGTTAGTTCGGTTATTTTATTTTAACCGATTAGTCGGTTATTTTTGCTGCATCCATTTAATTTGTCTATAGACTAATTTTTCTATAAGTTAACTGGTTGTGAAGACTTAGTCTATATTTGAATTAATCGTTGATTCTGATCGGTTATTTTAAATTAGTCTTTAGATAAGTTTTTCTACCGACTAATTTTTCTATAAGTTAACTGGTTGTGAAGACTTAGTCTATATTTGAATTAATCGTTGATTCTGAATCGGTTATTTTAAATCAGTCTTTAGATTAGTTTTTCTACCGACTAATTTTTCTATAAGTTAACTGATTGTGCAGACTTAGTCTGTACTTGAATTAGTCGTTGATTCTGATCGGTTATTTTAAATTAGTCTTTAGATTAGTTTTTCTACCGACTAATTTTTCTATAAGTTAACTGGTTGTGAAGACTTAGTCTATATTTGAATTAATCGTTGATTCTGATCGGTTATTTTAAATTAGTCTTTAGATAAGTTTTTCTATTGACTAATTTTTTCTATAAGTTAACTGGTTGTGAAGACTTAGTCTATATTTGAATTAATCGTTGATTCTGATCGGTTATTTTAAATCAGTCTTTAGATTAGTTTTTCTACAGACTAATTTTTCTATAAGTTAACTGATTGTGCAGACTTAGTCTGTACTTGAATTAGTCGTTGATTCTGATCGGTTATTTTAAATTAGTCTTTAGATTAGTTTTTCTACCGACTAATTTTTCTATAAGTTGACTGATTGTGCAGACTTAATCTGTACTTGAATTAGTCGTTGATTCTGATCGGTTATTTTAAATTAGTCTTTAGATTAGTTTTTCTACCGAATAATTTTCTGCAAGTTAACTGGTTGTGCAGACAGTCTATACTTGAATTGCTCGTTTATTATAATAAGTTATTTTTATTACTGAAATATCGTTCTTTAGCGATTAACTTTCGGTTAACTTTGGTGATTCGTAATTAAAATAAATTATAATTTTGCAATTTGAACGGTAATTATTTTGTAGTGTTATAAATGATATATGATAATATAACTTTTTAAAATGTTATGACTATAACGTATGCACAGAAAAAAGTAATAATACAATTACAGAATTTCGTTTTCAATTACGGTTCTGCCAGTGCGGGTTTGCTTGGAATTTTTTGATTGTATATTCAGGTCCGAACTCAGACCGGGTTTTTCGTACAATTTCTTCCGGAGCCAGTCACACGTCTATATGAAGGGACTGTGTCTGGTGGGGGGACACGACGGGGCCCGACCGAATATCTTTACCAGGGCTCGCCAAAGCTAAGTACGGCCGTGAGTAAATTGGCCGCGCCGCGCCGCGTACCTGTCTCAACAGGAATGGTTCATTCCCCCACCACCCCATCCCTAAACTGTGGATTAGAATTTAAAAGGTAATCGGTTATTCATTCGACTAAAATAACCGATTAACGACAAAAATAACTGACTGGTTAGTCGGTTATAAAATCCATTCGGTTATCCCATCACTTCGTACAGGTCAGACAGCGGCGGGCTCCGCAACAGGAAGGTTCATTGTTCTCTCGCTCCATTGTAGAGAAGAATGTTATGTGATACATATAAATGACTCAATTAGTCCATCAATGAGTACAATTTGAATGGTATTTATTCTACGTCATAATTATGTTGGAAAAGTGAAACGACATTTTAAGAAATAATTTTAAAACTCACATGGAGCTTGAATATTGTATGAACATATTTAGAATAGAATATATTTATTTTTCGAAAGTAATTACAATCTATCACAACTAAAATAATCTGGTGCAAAATTATCAAAAAAGATGGTAATAATATTAATTCACATAATATAGTCTTAAATTTGACTGCAATTAAACTATACAATATCACAAATTATCATAATTAAAAGAATAAAAATACTAATATAAGTTTAAATGCAACACACATATTCTAGTATATATCCAATATATATTTACTTTCAAAAACATAGGGCCTCTAAGGCAAAGCCTGTGTAGAGGTTTCCTTCTCCAAGATTAAACATTTTGCGCTACAAAGATTTTTATATTTTATTTAACTACATAAATTCCCACTAAATAAATGCATTGTGGCAATATAACTTCAACAAACCTAGCCGCTTAGAATAATGTTTGTTTCTTTACGATATAGATTTAACACAAATTAAACTTGTATATTAATAAGGTGATCAATATTATCTTTTTTTAAAAGCCAAAACTTCAATTTTTTGCAAACAACTTAGCATTTGTACAATTTGCAATGCTTTTCGGAATAATATTAAAAATTCTAGGACCCATAAAAACAATAACTTTTTGTAAAAAATGTCAAATTTGGCTTGGGTACTTCCAAACGTTCTTTACACCTTTACACATTTAATAACATCAAGTGTAGTCACATTTTCCTTCATCAATAAGTATAATCCTCATTATCATTATATTTCCACTACAATTATTGTACGTAAACTTTAGTTTTAGGAATTTGTGTTGAGTCTACACAGTCAATTCCTTGGTAATATATGCATCATATTTTCATTAGCACATCAACTTTATAGGCATATAGTTAATCGTTTGTTTACATGTGGCCTGTAGTTAATAGTTAGTTAATCTCATTGTAGTTCTAGTATGGGCCGGTTATTTATAGAATACTAGCTGTTACCCGCGGCTTCGCACGCAATCTTAGAACCAAAGTCCTTATATTACTTAGTAAAAGCAATTATGATGTAGGCTAATATGATGGAAGTCCTATAAAAAATTTTAATTTTGTAGCATACATCAGGTAGATATTATTTAAGTTCATGGTAAAATAGTATCAGAGTTGAACTCAATTATTATATCATGTTTGGCACATGTGGGAGCATTTCTGGTTAAAATTAATTATGTACATAACGTCACAGCTGAATCTGCCTTGTCATCCCGATCAAGAAAAGACAAATCTCAGATCATTACAGGTCTCGGAAACTTACTTCGGTCAAAAAAGCGTATATTTTCTAGTCCTTGTCATATATTTCAGGTCTAAGATATTTCCAGTACCATAGTTGAGTTTGCCTTGTTGTTCTGACGAAGAAGAAAAAGAATATATATATATATATATAATATCTAATATATGTTAGTAATATATTTAACATATATTAAAGCATTATTTGATGTTTCAACTGATTTTCCTCAAAAAGGTTGAAAGAAGTTTAACCCTTTTAATTTTATAAAAATATTAGGTATACAGTGCTTGGTCAGTAGTGAAATGCAGATAGACAAAAGGTACATTGTAAAATGCACAATGGCACTGGACATATCTTAGACTAAAAGAGAATTGCAAGTTCCGAATGTGGAAATTTTTTGACCGAAATAAGTTTTTGAGACCTACATCGTAACTTATATTATAAATGCGAAAGTGAGTTTGTTTGTATATTAACATATAGGCCTATTCGTATTCCAAATTATGAAAATCCTCATCTTGGTCTCTGAAGTTGTATTGCAGCAAGGAAATGTATTCAAAGACCTGTTAAATGTAATGTAATGTGTGTAATGTTATGTTTTGTGTAAACATAGTTTGCTGACGGTTAGATACAATCATAGGTTTAACTATATAGTTTAACCACTATTTTCAATTTGGTTACATTTATAGGCTTGAAAACGTACTGAGAGCTTGCATAGTAGCATCACTTATCTCTACATTTTCTGCAACCGCTGTTTAGCACTGAGTAAGAAAATATCCAGATAAGATTAATAACAGTTTTTGTGAAAATAAACTCTAAATTTTAGCAAATGTTAATTTATTCTGTGGCTTGGTCAGTACTGTGACGCTAATATAAAGGACAGAGTCACTATCTAACTTACTATAAGCTTAAATAAAGTTGGTTGTAAAACCCATCTTAGTTGTCTTGAGAGAAGCTTTTCCCTGCCCTGTATACATATTTTCTTGATCGGGATAGAAGACAAAATTGTGGAAGAAAAGAATGCTAAGACAACATTAATTTATAATGGCCATATTTAATGTTACGATATTACACTTTTGACAGATTTTCTTTTATCGTGACAACAAGGCATACTACATCGGCGTCGGAAATATAATTCACTCGAACAAGAAGTTACTCGTGCACAAATAAAAAGCATACGAAATTGCAAGGCAATCCGTGAGTAACTTCTAGTGATATGGTACATTCTATAATAAATAATGATTCATTTCAACTTCTCTTTCATGAAGGATACCTCCAGGAAACTATATATTTTTTTACACCTTCATAAAATTATATGTTTTGCAATACTACAACCAAAGAAAATTAAATTTACTTTTCATTTTATTAGCGTGTTAGTACTTAAATAGTTTAACCTGTGAATCCGTTTTTATATACTTACCGTGAAAACTTATTATTCGATGCAATTTCATCTATTGACATTATTTTGATCAAGTAACAGGATTCGCGGAGGTTGCATAAAAAATTGCTATTCTATGTCTCAGTTCATTCTTAAGATGCACTGTGCACAATCAGACAAACAATCGTACAAAATAGAGTTAGAAACTAAAATTACCTATAATAAAACTCAGTCTTGTATAAATGAAGTTTCATGCAAAATTTTAAACCTTCATATGAAGTATTTCTTGGCATATCTTCCAGATAATACATTCAAATTTTTGTTCATTAAATTGGGTTTCATATCGGTGTTAAAATCATAAAATTCTACACACTAATTCACTATTAATTTACATATGTGTTGGGATAGTTAGGCTACATGCGTTAATATGTTAATGAGTTTATTTTTGAAATTTATTTATGTTGATACTGTCTCGTTTTTATCACGGTTGCCCAATGTAGTCTAAACATTTAGCCAAATCCTATGGAGTGACATGTACCATAATTTAACTTTAATTAATTTAATTTAGCTTTATGGTACAGTTTTAAGTTTGTAGGTTAGTTCGTTTTCGTGCGGACAGATATACAGACAGACAGACAAACTTACAAATTAAATTTGTTTAATCCCACAAGTTACAGGCCTCGTTAGAGCAGTCAGTGAAATGTGTATTATTATACTCTATTTAACTAACTTTTTGACTTTTTGTTTGTGCACTAATCTATATACACATACAATTTAGAGATATAAACGTACCGAAATGGACTCTTTAATTATTGATTTAGTATAATTACACTGAAAAGATACATATACTTATATAATCACTGGTGGTGACTTTTGTACAGTTTATTGATGACAAAATCTATAGTTGAACCATTCCTGTTTTGTAAAGATCTCCCTGATACAACAAAAGGACAAGACATTTTTAATTTAGTTGATAAGTTCTTTGAAAATTCCAAAATATTATGGCAGTCCTGTTTAAGTGTCCCATTTATGGGTGGGCACTTGACAGGCTTTCTAACGTTAGCAAAACAGAAAAAACACAGATATAGTTTTATACACATTGTTTCCTACATAGAGAAACTCTGATTGCCATATCTTTGGCTTCTGGAATAAAAGTAGTACTCGACAGGTGTGTAAAGTTGACATACACAAAATAGCTTACCCACATTTTTCATATTATTCGTTAGTTCTTCGTAAGTTCCTGTTAGTTCTCACAAAAGTTTCGTTAGTTTAGCAATATTAAAAACTTTACAGCCTGAATTCAATGTGTCACCATAAAAATTAGCCTACCCAGATTAAATATTAATAATACGTTTTCGAAATTCATTATCGTTAGTCCCTCGTTATTTTTCGTTACTTCAGCAATAACATCTATTTTACAGCCCTAATTTAATGGCTAGGCATACTTCACACCGTGAAAAAAGTGGCGAAACAAGATTAATGGGTGATTCATCGATGCAAAGTGCATTCCAGACAAACATACATTTTTGGTTAGGTTTTGTTAGGTTTGTCATTCACCACCTTTGTTTTATATTTAACGAAATATTAAGAACCCTTAAGTTTTCATTTCTTTCTGGCAATTTGGCCCACGCAAAATAGCCCATTCACTTACAACTGGTTGGATCCTTAGTATACGTTAGTTTTGCTATTCCCGAAGTTCTTTATGTTGTTATTGTAACGCCTTTGTTATTATAACATAAACGCTATAAAAATCAAAATTAAATTAATTGGTTTGAACAAAATATTGCTTGTCATAGAAAATAGGTATTGTGAAATATTATGGTGGCTTGATAATTGAAATATTAAATTGTCCTATTTTAAACATTATTGTAGTTGCAATATTAATAAATACATATAACAAATAAGTTTTGGGATATTATTTTATTAAATAATAAACAAAACATTATAATCCAAAGGAAGTATCATCTGTAATTTACAATTTTAATGAGCAAAATAATATTTTTTGCCCTGAAACTATCCTCCCGAAGGACTAGACTAAAGTTTGAACAGGCTATTATCATTAAATATGAAAGATTTTTGTTGATAAATCTGCTTCGGAATTTATTCTTAAAGAAGTTCATGTTAGAAAATGCTGCTTTCAAACATACGTCAACCCATACAAAGTAAGAAGTTTCAAGGCTAGTTTTCTGGATATTTATTAAGACAAAGTAGACGTTTTATCCAAAAGTATTGACATTACACTTTCTCTTTTTGATGTTTAACAAATGTATTTTCTTGGAAATCGATCATTTCTATCTTGAGAGCAACTTTATTACTCCCGAAAATATTTGCACCTTCATTGCTCCATTCATCAACAGAATCCAGAGAGTAAATGTTACTAAGGATGTCGACAACAATCTCAATTTTCTTGAAATCTGTGAATTTGTTTTCAAATTCTTTTTTAAGGTCCTTAATGAACGTTTTGTATTGGCCGACGTCAAGCTTGTTGTAACTACTGATTATTTTTTAATTAGGGAAAGTGCAGGCGTTCATTTTCAGGATCAATGTTAAAAAGATTTAGTTTGTGCAAAAAGCTTCTTACTTTTGTCAGGAACTGCCATGCAAGCTTTTCTTTGCCTTTAAGTTAAAGTTCAGATTATTGAATTGTTAAAGAATATCTGATAAGAAAGCAATGGATGTGTTTTATTCTTTATTGCCAAGAAAAACTTAAGTAGGTGATGGTTGATATCTGATCAATATTGAAAAGAAATGTCTTCGTCTTCTAAAATGGTAAAGAATCGTTGTAAAATGCAGTCTTTGCTTTCAACCTTTTAACCACACATTATTTTGCAACAACAGAACGTCATCTTAAGCGTCTACTTCATAAAGAAATATTTTCAATTCACGATGTATTGCACGAAGACAGTTTGTTATTTAAATAATTTCTTGCATTATTCTCTCAAGAATAGGATTGCGTTTGTAGAAAAGCGCAGTATGCTGAATGATATAGTGGTTGGAAAAGAAATTTTCATTACTTTTCCATTGATTTTTAGTAGGTGAACTAGTCGTTTTTGACCCAATAATCGCTGGTGCACCGTCGGTAGTTAGTGATAAAAGCTTTTTAAAATGTAACTCATATTTAACGAAATAATCCATTACCGCTTCGATTATGTATTTCCCTGGGTTTTTCCTATTAACAACAAAATAACTAATAGCTCATCAACAAAAGTTTCTCTAATTTTATCCAAAAAACGTACAAATATAATGAATTGTGCTTCAACAGTAATTTTACAAGAGTCATCCTTAGCCAATATGTAATATTCGGAATTATATAACTATCCTTTCAAATAAAAATGATTTTATTCTACCAAAACATGTGTGTTTTTTAGTGAATTTGCAGACAATGGAGTTTCAAACACCATGTTTTCCGTTATCACTAGAACATTGCCTACATCGGGCATGTGTTCCTTAATTATGTCAGTATCGTTGAATAGTTTCATGTGCTTAGCAAGAGTCCAAGAAATACGTAAAGAAGCCTCTCTCCACATTCCACCTGCTCAGTCATTGATTTGAGTTGAAGATACGTAGATTGACAGTAAACTTTAGATTTACTAAGATTACTGGCAGGTGTAAATATATCAGCATATTATTTGTGTTTGATCTCATAATGTCGTTTTATAATCCATCTTTTAAATATAACGCAACTGTTTTTTGACACTTCAAACACAATCGTACTGCTCTAACACGATTTGGTACCAATACGCGTGAAACAATACAAATCGGTCCATTCTGGCAAAAAACTGTTAATTTTCGACTTCCACCTTTCTTGGAATACCTGATGATGAAACAGGTAGTATGTAAACCGTTTGAATGGAAGTACGATAAATATAGCCTATATACAAGTATTTACATGAAAACGTATAATACTTATAAGAAGGTTAGAAAATTAAAGAAAATAATATCGCCTAAGAAATTTCAAATTTTAATTTCTCATGACGTATGGCCTAAAATGAATCCGATATCTAAAGTTTAAAAACATAATGAGTGACCATGTACAAGAAAGCGGGGAGTACTTCCATCTTTTGCTTCACCTGTACTCGACCAAGTTGTAAAAAAGAAACAGTAGAGCACGACTTGAAATTGGCCTTATTCGTTGTTCAACCTCTACAGCGGAAAATAGTGTTAACATTAACCAAGAATGTGAATAATGGAAATCAAGAAGTATTTTGTTTAATATTTTCCAACTTTTACTGGTTGTATTATACTACTATATTTTGCTCAATAAGTTAAAATAAATTAAGTTTCTTTTAAATGTAATTTTTTTTCTTTCACTTACCCAAGAAAATTATATTATTTTAATAAATTAATATAATTTTCCTGATTTTTGTTGTATAAGTACGTTTATATCAAGTACTTAAGCTTAATCAATGGCATAAAGTAATAGGTGTGCCGTTTTTTGTTGTGTGCCGCGAGAAAAAACCGTTTGGGAAACACTGATCCAGAATAAAAATGGGGGGTTAAGAAACGAGGTTGAAAAAAGTACTGATTGTAACATACCAAGAAAGAGACTTTGCTTATTTATAATCAAAAATCAATTTGATGAAATCACAACTGTGTAAACTTTATTAAATCTGTACACAATCTAATTGCCTTTGATGAAAAACTTGTTCCTTATAACGTCATAGTGACAATATATACCTACATATGGTTATTTAGTGGTATACATGAAAGTACCACTTAAATAAAGTTATGATTAGTTCATCCATCAATTATGAGATGAACAGATCGAACTACGTTATGTGATATTGAGACAAGATATTTCCAGGACGTTGATCTCCCAACTACTGTTTTTTTTCCGGTCAGGGTGTATCTATTTTCAGACATGTGATAAGAACCGTGAGAACCCCGGTAGGGGGAGAGATAGTGGCCAGCATACCTACTGATCTAGCTTCCTTTCGAGTTCATCGCCTTTTCCCTCTTTTAAATCAAACTCTTTCCACTAATACTTGATTACTTTGAAAATCAATGAGCCTCTTCTTTTTGTCACACTTCATTCTATTTATCAGACAATTTATTGGACAATATTAGAACTCTGCATGTTGTGTTTAGAGAGCGATGTCTCTCAAGTTTAGAAATAAATTAAAGCTGTCTAATACGCATATTTTATTTAGACCTGAGGTAAGGCGGGAGGTTTTAGAAAACAATGTACACAAATACACTATTTAATTGTAATTTAATGTGCAAATTTAAATCACTAGCTATTCATTTATTTTTAAAAGGAAAAGGAATGAAATCAAATACTTTTTCTTTGTATGTATTATACTAATCTTCTGAAAGAATTCTTCGTCTTGTAAAGGGCCAAAGAACATTGCTCTCTATGTGACAATAACAAAACTATATCCTAGACAGACTAATTCCAAAAAATTTTGTAATCGTATTGCTAATAAATTATATGCTTATTATGAGAAGTGTACGTATTGTTAGAAAACCTGAAGGCATTAGTTTTTCAGGTAGTTTTTTCCGATTTTTCTTTATCTCAAGCCGACCGAATATGTGATTTTCGTATTTAAAGAAACGTTCAGTCTATTCACATGCACATTTTCACATGAACAGTTGAAGGAAACGCTATTTCGGAGGCAGAGATTGAGAAACGTTTTCAGAAACCTGTGATAACAAAGGCTTATCTAAAAAAAGATGTTTCGTGTAAGTATTGGTGAAAACTCTAAAACTGTATCAGAAGGTATCTCTAATCATGAAACGACAGAATGATACAAACTATAAAACTTTTGTAGACTCTAGTGGATTATGTGACCAAATAAACACAATCCTTACATCTTTACCTTCTACTGACAAAATAGGAGATCTACCGTTAGTCTGTGTACTTCATCCACCAGATACCGAAGGAAAACTACAACATACCATATAGTTTGCTTAAAGAAGTGCTTAATACAACACAGACCAGGTGACTATATTTCTGTTAGACGAAACTCTTTACAAATGTTTTTCCTAAATCTAATTTACTTTTGTGTACTTTCATGTATGTCAAGCAGTCTGGAGGTGGCTGTGGTATATAAAACACAATGTGTTGAAATAAGATATGAAAACTAAAATGAAAAGTTTCCAAGAGGTACAACAAGCAGACTGCAAGAATGAAGGAAAGTGCGACTTCAGTCGGTGCAGCAGAACAATGGTATGAGGACTAATAAATTAAGAATCGTGAAAAAGGAGTACCTATATGTGTTATTTTAAAACTTTTTTGGAGTGGAGAGCTCTATGGTGCTATCGTTTTGCAACATTGTGATGATCCAAAAGGGATGATACAAACAAGTACTGTGAAGCGTTCGTGAGCTTTTTGAAAGATTAAAATGATGTAAAATCTCTTGATAGACTATGCTTTGATTTAATTATATTTGCAATTGATTTTGAAACTACCGTGAAACCAGATTCATTGATTTCGCCGGTTATCGGTGTGATCAAAATATTATGGAAGCTCAGAAATCACTGAACTGTCAAGAGCTCACTAAATACTATAAGAAGTATATTGTAATATCTTAAGGAAAGTAATTCTTGCTTCCAAAAAAATGGCAAATGACAGATTCATATTGGATGCGAGGAATAGGCCACACGCGATGTGGGAGATGGTTAATAGAGAAACTAACAAGTTTAAAAATTAAAGCGGATGAGGATCTTGAGTCCCCTTCTTCCAGTGATTTCTAAATTTTTTGAAAAAAGTAGTGAGTCCCAATCACAATTCTTAAAACATTTTACTAAATATAACATTTTGTATAAAAAACAGCCTAGGCAGTGTTTGAACTAATTGATACAATTTTATTTTTCAATTTTGACAAAAAACATCATACTGCAACTCTTTTCTGTGACCTATCAAAGGCTTTTGGACTGTGTTTGAACACAGAAAAATGTTAAAGAAATTAGAATTTATGGCTTTTCAGTTCACAGTTCAATATCTTCATATTTATCACATAAGAAACAAAAGGTTACAATTAAAAATAAGTCTTCGATAAAGTTTTTCTTCCCACTGACAACTCAAACGATCGTGGCGTTTCCAAGGCTCAGTGCTGGGTCCACTACTATTTCTAAATTACGTGAACGATTTTTCACCTAACCTAACTACATTATCTGTAGTTGTGTTTGCTGACGACACCACTATAAAAACAAAATCTCTTGATGATTTAGAGAATAAAATTAATCAAGCAACTGACGAAGCAGGGCAGTGGTTCTCAGCTACTGTTCAAAGAAAATAAAAGCCAATTATTAATATTCTCAACACTCCAATCGGCAAGCACGTATATTAATTTTAACCTAACTAATATTAAAGTAACATCGTCATGTACATTTCTTTGTTTTAGTTGTGGATAATTCAATATCATGGAAAGAACACATTATGTATTCCTTTGAATGTATATTTTGTGACTTGTGAATGTCCATTTGATAGAAGAGGCCGTTATTGTGACACGAATGAATAACATGTTTGTCTACATAATATTATGCAAGGTTATAGACAGCTCAGCCTCACGCTATAGATAGGATATACGGGCCAGCCAGTCTTCGGATATCTCTGCCAACGCGCCTTGGCAGACCCGACTGGCGACTGAAGCCACTTTGGGGTTGTAAATACGCGTGCGGGCGGCGCGGGTCTGAATGCGCCACGACCACAAATAGGGATGCTCGCAGAGGCTTTGTTCAATGTGCGATGTTACGAAATCATATTCTGCTCGTCCGCACAGCACCTGCGTTCAATGTGCAGGTGGCCTACTGTTAGCACCTCATTCATGGCCTCATTCATGCACCTAACGTTCGCACTGGCTGACCGAGTGAAAGATTATATACACCGAACAATAGAAATAACTACAAAAAGCACACATTATTTCAGAACTTATCAGTAGGATAGAAACTTGCGCTTAAAATTCGTAATGTATCGTAGTGTACTCATTTCATCCAATATATAATCTTAAACATTATTTTTTTCTGTCCACAGCCAAATAGGGTTTTACATTTAACTCATTATACATAATTTTAACTGACTATTACGTTAATTAACTGACTATTTCCCTTGGTTTATTTTCTACATTTTTAATAATATTTTGAATCATTGGTAGATTAATTCCATTTTCGACTTCCTTAACCTGTGCTTACTTTGGTTAGTCTTTATCTGGTCCTCCAACTTTATGCGATTATCAAGGCTTTGTCTGAGAGGGATATTATAACTACTATTGATCCAACTTTAAGACAAGAAAGGTCTCTACTACTGTATGTATTGTTTCGTGTATGCATAAATCCGATATCACTAAGTTACTATAATCAACAATTTGTTACGCAAAATATCAAGGTTTAAAGTAAAAAACCGTTATTGAATTGTAAATTGTACAATGAAAAGAAAAGAAGATTCCAATGCGGTATTAATTTTATAAAAACCATTCTACTTATATTTTGTAATAGTTTATTGTTTGTACGCGATTGTTTAGGTTAAAGTGAAGAGGGTGTATATGTTTTATGTGTTAATATATGGCAAAGGTCAGTTCTTCCATAAATTGACGATTTGACTGTTACTATAAAATAATGTTTCCGTCAAAATAATTACACCTATAATTCTTTCGTATAGTGGTGTATGAGTTGAAAGATTCCATTACGTTGGTGTTTCATCGTCGTATAGAAATTATACGAGTATCTTAAAAATGATTACCTACATTTGGATAAATATCAGTTACAACAGTTAAGCACTAATCAAATCATTTTTTTTACAATAGTTCTATAAAATCCAAGAAATAATACGACACATTATATGAAAATAATAATATTTACTATTTACTGTTAATTTTACTACATTTTTCTTTAGAAGCAGACAATTTGGCCTCTAAGTTTTTGTACCTATAATGCGATTAGTTTAACTGTGTACTCTACTTTATGAGACGTATCTGTAATAGCTATTTTATTTCACTTAAACGTAAAGTGTAGTAAAATAATCACCTAAATTGAGATGTAATTAGTTTAAAATAACGGTTCCATTGAATTTGTATAAGAATTACTATATAGAAGTACACAATATACGTTATAGTTCACAAAATGGTAAATGGTATAATTTTTAATGGTTTAAAAAAGTATACACTCTGCACATGTAATAAATAAAAAGTGATATTTAAAGAAAATAATGTTGTGATTTTCAAGGTACTTTTTCAACGACTCCATCGACGTAGAAGGGAGCGCCACTACTTTAAAGGTACGCTTGCAAAAACCTCGATTAACAAACATCTGATACCCCTCAACTGTGAAAGTGTCTTGGATACTGAAATAATAGCTACCTGATATGTCTATTCCTGTTTGAAAAAAATACTATACAGCTCCATCATATTACATCATTAATTTTTTTTAAATATAAATTACAATGACTACAAGTCTACACTTTAGACATATTTCTTTGAACAAGGAAATCTTAACATTGACGTCGGATATATAATTCACTGCAGCGAGAAGTGCTCATAAGAAAGCCTAGGAATTTGTGTGCGAAACGCGGGTAACATGAACGAGTTTTAACATGAATTGTAATCGTGCACCTTTAAAAAAACCTTACAGCATTTGTGTTTTTTATTAACTACGATATTCCAAATGTTAAACCGTTTAACGGTTAATAGTTTATCGTAAAGAGGAGTAAAACTAAAGCGTTCGAAGTCATTGGTAACTAACTGCTAGTAACAAAAAATATTATCTCCTGTCGTTCCTGGATCACTATTTGAACGAGTTTTAAAATATGTCGAAAGAAAGAGGTTTACTTATTTCTAACAAAACCTAAACCAACTTGATGTAATTACAACTGTATAAACTTTGTTGAATGTCTACACAAACTAATTCCAATTGACAAAAAACTTGTTCTCTATAACTTCATAGTAATAATATATACATGAAAGTACCATTTTAATAAAGTTACGATTTTTTTAATATATGAAGAATGAGAAAAACAGACCAAACTACGTTATGTGATATTAAGGCAATAGATTGCAGGTGGTTCATCCCCCAACTACTGTTTTTGTTTGTGAAGGTAAATCTATTTTCAGAAATATGATGAGGACACACAGTAGCGTAGCCAGAAATATCGTTCGGGGGGGGGGGGGGGTCCGAACCGGGTGATCCGGGGGACGTTTTGTGTGTTATAGTAAATATCAGATTTACGTACAAAAACACGGGTCATTTAGAAAAACTGAAAATAATTCATTTCAGACCTAAGTTTTGGAGTTTAGACTTTTTTATAACCGCCATTGTATCACATTTACATTGCATTATAACCCAAAAAATTTTGTCACACCAAGAGCCACTCACCCTGTATAGGTATTAGTCGGCGTTCAATTGAAAAGATGTAGTATTACAATGATGTAAAACTTTTGATGCATAGACTATGTATTGATTGAGTATATTTGCAAGTCATTTGAAAACTACCATGAAACCAGAGTCATTGATTTCGGCACTTATCGGTGTGATCAAAAAATATTATGAGCCACTAAACCTAAGTCTAGTACAAGATTGATAAACCGAGTACTCTGTTAATTCTGAAAAGAAAACATTATGTATTCCCTCAATGTAGATTTTACAACTTGAGAATGTCCATTTGGTGAAGAGGCCGTTATTGTAACACGAATGAATAACAAAATTCATGTTTGTCTACATAATATTATGCACGGGCTCAGCCTGATGCAATAGATAGGATATGCGGGCCCGCCAATCCGGATATCCCCCCAGCCAGGCCTCGGCAGACCCGACTGAGCGATTGCTGAGACCACTTTGGGGTTGTAAATACGCGTGCGGGCGGCGCGGGCCTTACTGTGACACGACCACAAACCTCGAGGTTGCAGAGGACTCTGTTCAATGGGCGATGTTACACAATCATCTCCTGCTCGTCCGTGCAGCTGGCCTGCCTCAGTGGCGGTACCGAAGGGGGGGGGGTCCAGGGGGGTCCGGACCCCCCCCCCAAATTTTTAAGACGTATTAAAAAATAAAGCATGGAGCAGGAGAAAAAAGGAGAGTTGTCTTTACTTTTGTCTACAAACATTAAATTAATTGATTTATTTAATTGAAGTGACCGTTGTTAAAAATATAATTGTCTTTTCATTTAAATCATAAAGTATCATCAAACGATACTACTTTTACTTTTTGGGCTCGGCCTTTCGGATAGTGTAGTGTTATCACGGTATTTCTATAGGGCGCGGTCACGTGACGTCGCAAAGTAACGTGAACCGTAACATGGCGAACAGTTTAAATTTAGCGTCCTACTTCGTTCAAATTCGTCTTGAGGACTTAAAATGACTGCTTAGAATTAAGTTACGACGTTGATTTTTAGGTGTCAATAAACTGTAGACGTGTATATAATTATCGGAAAAACATTTAAAAAATCACTTTCGGTCGGAAATAAAATACACCTGGAAAACTCTAATGATTAGGTAGAACTTCAACTACTTGGGACTTCAGTTATTGAGGTAAACGTGGTTATTTTTGATTGAGTTAGGACGACGATTTTTGTTATCATTAAACTATACAATGTACCTATATAATTATCGAGAAAAAATCACTTCCGGTCGGTAAATACCGAAGAAAACTGTCTACAGAATCAAGTTTTGACGATTTAGGATTTCACTGGTTGAATGGTTGAGGTAAAAATGGTACTTATAATTTTGTTTAGGACGTTTATTTTAGGTATTAATGCAACGTCGACTAATTATCGAGAAAGAAAACAATAAAATCACTTCTGGTCTGAAAATACCGAGGAAAAGCTCTACTGATTTCACTGGTTGAGTCGTTGAGATAAAAAGTGATACTTAAGAAGTATGTTTGAACATTGATTTTAGGTATCAATTGAACGCCGACTAATACCTATATAATTAATTATCAAGGAAAAGTTGGAAAAATCACTTCCGGTCGGATAATACACCGGAAAAATCTCTACTGATAAGAAGTTCCGGACTACTTTGGATTTCACTGACTGAGGTATTATTTCATTTTCCTTAGTATATTCCGATCGGAAGTGATTATTTTTGTTTTTTTTTTTCTCGGTAAATATATATTTATTAGTCGGCATTGAATTAATATCTGAAATCAATGTCCTAACATAATTATAAGTACCATTTTATTACCTCAACCACTCAACCAGTGAAATCCAAAATCGTCAAAACTTGAATCTGTAGAGAGCTTTTCTTCTGTATTTACCGACAGAAAGTGATTTTTTTTTCTCGATAATTATATAGGTAGTCGAGTATTAATGATAACAAAACAGATCGTCGTCCTAACTCAATCAAAAAATACCACGTTTACCTCAATAACTGAAGTCCGAAGTAGTTGAAGTTCTACCTAATCATTAGAGTTTTTTCAGGTGTATTTTATTTCCGACCGAAAGTGATTTTTTAAATGTTTTTTCCGATAATTATATACATCGTCTACAGTGTAAATGATACAAAAAATCGTCATTATAATTCATTCATAAATACCTCAATCAGTGAAATCAAAAGTAGCCGAACTTCTAATCAGTAGAGTTTTTGCGGTGCATTTTCCGGACCGTTAGTTTGATCTGTACCCGAGCAACACTCGAAAATTGTCCTCCTTTTCTAAAGGGATTTCGACCGTCAGTGGCCCAATGTCCCCGCAGAGGTATTTTCATTTTCTCCACAGAATATAGTGGTTGTATCAACTATACGCTTGAGTGAAGCTCTGTTTTGTTCTTTTTCTTTCTTATCCAGTGAATCCAACATCACTTTGGTGCCTTCTATTCGGCCAGAATCGAACTTTGTGGTACTAGAGTTGCTGTGAGAGTTGTATTTGCCTATTACATCTTCCACTTTCTATAAGACGTAGTTACTAAAGCTCCATATTTTTTGGTATTTACCTTTTACCAGTGAACTCATTGGCAAATAACACACAAAACGTCCCCCGGATCCCCCGGTTTCGGGCCCAAATTTTCGGACCCCCCCCCGAACGAAATTTCTGGCTACGCTACTGGCCATTAGCCCTCTCTCATGCACCGTATCGTCCGCTCTGGCTGACCGAGTGACACAGATTATAAACACTGAATATTAAAAATTAACTTCCGTGAGCATAAATTATTTCATAACTTATGAGAAGGATAACAAGCTTTCACGTAAAATGCCTAATGAAGTGTACTCATTTAATCCAATATATTAATTTTTAACATTATTATTTTTTTACAGCCAAATAGATTTCTACATTTTAATCATTATACAGAATTTAAACTGACTATTCCGTTAATTAATTGACTATTTCCTTTAGGGATTTTCTACATATTCAATATTTTGAATCATTGGTATTAATTCCATATTCGACTCCCCCTAAAAAACTATACAGTACATACTTTGGTTAATCCTCACCAGCTCCAAACTTTCTGCGATTATCATGGCTTTATCTGCGAGGGATATTATAAGTACTATTGCTCCAACTAAGGCAAGATTGATCTCTACTACTGTATGTATTGCTTTATGTAATATTGTAAATATGGATAGGATTAGTGGGAAAAACCGCCAAAAGATCAAAAACTATTTGGTACTTTATTTATTGGTATTAGGTAACAAGTAGCTGGAAAATGCATATAAAGCTACAATAATACGTACGATATGATCTTATCTAATCCTAACAAAGTAGTCAGTGTATCACAACTTAATTAACTGGTTTTATGTGTCTTGTAACCTTGGTTGGGTTTTCAATTCTTGAAAAATCGTATATCAAAGTATTGGATATAAAAACTTAATTCATTATTTGTAATAGATAAAAGTTGAGAGAGAGTAACATAATAAAATATGTGCAATCTATGATTGCAAACATGTAATCTTTTTCCCCATTAAAAATATTTTACTGATATCACACTACAATTAACAATTTGTTACGCAAAATACTACGGTTACAGTAAAACCATATTAAATTGTAAATTTTGTAGTGAAAGGAAGATTCAAATGTGGTAATAATTTTAGAAAACCATTCAACTTATGTTTTGTGTTAGTTCGAACTCATTTTTTGTTGCGCCGTTCTATCGTTTATAACTAAGAGGGTGTAGATTTATTATATGTTGGGCCTAATAGATGACAAGGTAAGTTCTTGAACAAACTGAAGATAAAAACCTTCTATAAATTAATGTTTTTCGTCAATATAATACACCTAGAATTCCTTTGTATAATGGTGTATGAGGTTAAAGATGTTTCATCGTAGTATTGAAATTATACGAGTAACTTAAAAATAATTAACATTTGGGTAAATATCAATTACATTAGTTAAGTACTAATCAAACTTTTAATTTAAAAGTAATTCTATAAAATCCAAGAAATAATATAACACAATATACGAAAATAATATTTCCTATTTACTGTTAATTTTACTACATTTTTCTTTAGAAGCAGAGATTTTGAAGTTTTTGTGCCTATCTTAAATAGCTATCTCATTTCACTTAACGTAAAGTGTAGCGGAGTTAGTACCGTTAGAGGGAGGAGTGTGGAGCCAGGCGACTGTAATTTACTGTCGACAGTAGGAGGAGCCAGCAGCCATCGCAAACTTGTATCCCTCCATGACTGCCCCCTCCTCACGATTCGGCGTTGACGGAATGGGCTGTTTTCGACGTTGGCGGAATGGAGCTGATTCGGCTCTGGCGGATTGGTATGAATTCGGAGTTCGCGGACAGTTGAAGATCCTACTTTAAATTTTCCTATAGCACCGATAAATTCTATTATTCGTCCGTCAACATCGAAGAGTTTCTACATCAGTCCGTGAGCTCCGAATTTATTCGACTCTATAGGAATCTTTTTATTTTCGCCTCTAAAAGACACATGAGTCCGCCAGGACCGAATAACGAGACAGTCCGCCAACTCCGAATCCTCCTAGATTCCGTGAGTGGCGAAAAGTAGAATCGTCCGTGAGCCTCGAATATTTTATGTCTTAGTCCGATAGCTCCGAATAATTTGCTCTCCAGTCCGTGAACGTCGAATCATTCGGAGCTGACGGAAAGTATCGTTTTCGGTCTTGGCGGACGAATTCACTATTCGGCCCTGGCGGATTCGGTCTTCACGGACTCCACCATTATTAATGAAATAACATTATTAATGTAGCAATGTAAATAGTTCTGTGAATTTAAACGATGTTCAATATAGATAATATTATAAACTATTTAAATTTCGCGGAAGATGATAAAAATAATTGAACTTAAATATATTCATTATATTAGATACTATTGTTATCTTAATATTTCTAACGTCAAGATACGTCGTCAAATACAGAAAATACCCTTTCACTGATATATTTTACTTACTGCAAGGGCTTATGAAAACAACATTGCCTGAATATTTAAGTCAAGTACAAGAGACATAGCCATTCTTGGAAATCATGTCAGTTAGATTCCTATAGTTTCATATTAATATAATTTCTGAATTATTTCTTTTCTGTAATATCTTACAAAGATTTATCACATATTAAATACAGAAACATGGGCTAAATATAGATAGACTATAAACTGTTAAGAAAGAAGAGAGCATAGTTTATGGAGAGCCAGGATAATAAGAGTTTGATTTTAAAAATCGACCACTACTATGATTAAACTATTCATGACGTTATCTCTAATGTGTTTTTCCCCGAATGGAGATAAAATTTTGACTATTATTGTTGATTTACTATACGTAAAGATATTAATAAATGTTGCTAATAAGCAAGAAAATAAATATGGTATTATTGCAAATGGCACAAACTAACTGCCCTAAAATATTTACTACTAAGAATAGTAGGGTTAAATCCGTAATTGCGACTTTTAAAAGTCCTGAGAAACTATACTAGATGCACAAATGAGAAGGTATTGTGTTATGTTTATCATCAAAAGTAGCCTCTCAGTAAAGCTATTAGAAATTTTAGCTTACACTAAGTTTTATGATGTTTATAAAGATTGCTAATTTAAAACATAAACCATTGTTAAGCACGGTACATTAAACTCCCTGAGTACTTAATCTTAAAATGAAATAAATATTTTTTGTCTTACTCACGCCTAATGAGATATTCTTGGCAGTAAGTAGTCACTCATCTTTATTACGATGAGACTTATTTATTAGCTTAAAAAATATAATTCACGCAATTAGTAAACTATGCAGTATATCAAATGAATCTTATCTTGTAAATCATTGACATAGATCATGAATAACAGCGGTCCGAGTACCGATCCCTGACAGACCCCTCGCTTAAAGCCTCTCGAAGCCAGAATTGGCACTATAAGCGACCAGTTTGAAGACTACTACAGTCACAACTTATAATTTAATGGCAGCCATGAATAGGAATTCTGGACTATGTAGAAATAAAGCTTACAGACAACAGAAATAAGTTCCACTCCACAGTGTCAAAGGCTCTATGAAGTTGCAGAATAATTCAGTTGTAAGAATATGACTATTTTAATGAGGAAATAAAATGTGACAAATCTAAATGAATTTTTATTACGCTTGGAAAGAATCTAAACTGAATAGATCGTACAGTCAAGTTAAAGTGCACAGAATAGCTTACTCTATTTTGTTCTGGACGCTGATACATCGTAGTAAAACACAAGGAAATAGAAATGAATTTAATACATGTTGAATATCACAGTAGTCTTTTTTTTACTGGGATGATTTTGATTTATTTAGTCAAGGTAGCAAATCCCCATTGTGAGATAGGGGTATTAAAAATTCAAACAATCGTTAGGAATATCTTTCTGAAAGCAGCTTATTGATAGAGATCTAGGATACCACATTATGTACCAGCAATGTGGTTCCTTTTAATAAAATTTGGTTAACAGCACAATACGCGGGCACAGTATTTTAAATCATTATTACAAAAGATATTACTTTATTACATCCATCGATATAAGTAAACAATACTAATTAATTACTTTAATCCATCTGCACTAAACATGGTTTTCAGGAAGTAAACATAGTATTTAGCTAAAAAATATACTTAAATTGTGTTTTAATGTGTTTACTTGTGGTTATGTAATCACTATTAATACAATTAGTTTATTCATATTCATTGGATGTCATGATTCCTTTATTATTTATGATATCATTGTATACATAATTCCTTTTTTATAATTTTAACGTATCAATATTTTAATGATTAATCTTGATATCGACTGGCAGGAGTTTTGTTGGATATGTGAAATATTGATTATTATACTAAGTGATATATAAACAGGATTCGTCCTATCTTACTTTTTCCTAAAATGTCTCCTTAAACAAATTTTGTAATAGACGATTTAAAACATTTATCTCGAGTCCGATTACATTTTCTCCAACTATCGTCTAAGTGGAAGGCAAGGGTTGAAAAACTCGCAGTATATTTTAATTTTGAATTTAAATATTTTCGGCTTCGTTATGGAAAGCAATCTTCAATCAAAAAATGGGAAAGCCTAACTGATAAGACAAGTGAAACACTTACTCAGGGGAGAAGAAATTGGATTTAGCTTTATCGTGCCTGGCTGTAGCTTAAGCATCAGTGATCAGTATTGTATCCTTACCATGAGGTGATAAAGAGTTTTGATAAACAAAGTTATCTTATTTTTTGAAGTTATTCTGATCTGTATTTATCTATGTTGTTGTGCGGATTTGACTATACATCTCTTCTTACCACTAAGCGAATACACAGTAACTGGCTTTACCAATTATGGTTATATTTTTCACTAAAGGTTCTACACTCCGAGGCAGAAATATTTCAAGATGAGAGACGTCTCTTTATCAGCCAATGTTTTTTAATAACGATGGAAGCTTTAAAAGAATAATAGCAGGCTAAATTAGCTATCGTTATATGTTTCAAAATTTATAACACAGCGTTTCAACGATGTAATTCCATCCTCTTCGTCAGGTGAGATTATAATTAGCACAAGAAGAAGACAAAAAAAAATATTTTATTTCTTTTTTTCTCTACTAATTATATTTTCTACCGGACGAAGAGAATACACATCAATCCTCAAAACGTTGTGCTGTACGTATTGTAACATATAACGATAGAAAATACATTTAAAAAATATATAAATAAATAAAATATTAAAACGTGAGATCGGAATCACTGAGCTCATTTAGCATAACTTATTTTTGAATAAATCATACACCGTTTTCTACGATTAAATGGATTAAAACCTAGATAAGTAGAGATAACGTGAATGGAGGAAGCGGCTTTATAAAAACAAAACAAAATCAAATTAGAAATGTTGGCAGCCAGACGAGCACTGAGTACGGACGCCCCGGGTAACGAGTATACAGGAGAACAGACCGGATTACAGGTGAAACTGACGTCTTGGAGATAATTAGAAATGTTGACAGCCAGACGAGCACTGAGTACGGACGCCCCGGTTGGTAACGAGTATACAGGAGAACAGACCGGATTACAGGTGAAACTGACGTCTTGGAGATAATTAGAAATGTTGTCAGCCAGACGAGCACTGAGTACGGACGCCCCGGGGTAACGAGTATACAGGAGAACAGACCGGATTACAGGTGAAACTGACGTCTTGGAGATAATTAGAAATGTTGACAGCCAGACGAGCACTGAGTACGGACGCCCCGGGTAACGAGTATACAGGAGAACAGACCGGATTACAGGTGAAAACTGACGTCTTGGAGATAATTAGAAATGTTGTCAGCCAGACGAGCACTGAGTACGGACGCCCCGGGTAACGAGTTATACAGGAGAACAGACCGGATTACGGGTTGAAACTGACGTCTTGGAGATAATTAGAAATGTTGACAGCCAGACGAGCACTGAGTACGGACGCCCCGGGTAACGAGTATACAGGAGAACAGGACCGGATTACAGGTGAAACTGACGTCTTGGAGATAATTAGAAATGTTGACAGCCAGAGGAGCACTGAGTACGGACGCCCGGGGTAACGAGTTATACAGGAGAACAGACCGGATTACGGGTGAAACTGACGTCTTGGAGATAATTAGAAATGTTGACAGCCAGACGAGCTCTGAGTACGGACGCCCCGGGTAACGAGTATACAGGAGAACAGACCGGATTACAGGTGAAACTGACGTCTTGGAGATAATTAGCAATGTTGACAGCCAGACGAGCACTGAGTACGGACGCTCCGGGTAACGAGTTTACAGGAGAACAGACCGGATTACAGGTGAAACTGACGTCTTGGAGATAATATGAAATGTTGACAGCCAGACGAGCACTGAGTACGGACGCCCGGGGTAACGAGTATACAGCAGAACAGACCGGATTACAGGTGAAACTGACGTCTTGGAGATAATTAGAAATGTTGACAGCCAGACGAGCACTGAGTACGGACGCCCCGGGTAACGAGTATACAGGAGAACAGACCGGATTACAGGTGAAACTGACGTCTTGGAGATAATTAGAAATGTTGACAGCCAGACGAGCACTGAGTACGGACGCCCCGGGTAACGAGTATACAGGAGAACAGACCGGATTACAGGTGAAACTGACGTCTTGGAGATAATTAGAAATGTTGACAGCCAGACGAGCACTGAGTACGGACGCCCCGGGTAACGAGTATACAGGAGAACAGACCGGATTACAGGTGAAACTGACGTCTTGGAGATAATTAGAAATGTTGACAGCCAGACGAGCACTGAGTACGGACGCCCCGGGTAACGAGTATACAGGAGAACAGACCGGATTACGGGTGAAACTGACGTCTTGGAGATAATTAGAAATGTTGTCAGCCAGACGAGCACTGAGTACGGACGCCCCGGGTAACGAGTTATACAGGAGAACAGACCGGATTACGGGTGAAACTGACGTCTTGGAGATAATTAGAAATGTTGACAGCCAGACGAGCACTGAGTACGGACGCCCCGGGTAACGAGTATACAGGAGAACAGACCGGATTACAGGTGAAACTGACGTCTTGGAGATAATTAGAAATGTTGACAGCCAGACGAGCACTGAGTACGGACGCCCCGGGTAACGAGTATAACAGGAGAACAAACCGGATTACAGGTGAAACTGACGTCTTGGAGATAATTAGAAATGTTGACAGCCAGACGAGCACTGAGTACGGACGCCCCGGGTAACGAGTTATACAGGAGAACAGACCGGATTACGGGTGAAACTGACGTCTTGGAGATAATTAGAAATGTTGTCAGCCAGACGAGCACTGAGTACGGACGCCCCGGGTAACGAGTTATTACAGGAGAACAGACCGGATTACAGGTGAAACTGACGTCTTGGAGATAATTAGAAATGTTGACAGCCAGACGAGCACTGAGTACGGACGCCCCGGGTAACGAGTATACAGGAGAACAGACCGGATTACAGGTGAAACTGACGTCTTGGAGATAATTAGAAATGTTGACAGCCAGACGAGCACTGAGTACGGACGCCCCGGGTAACGAGTATACAGGAGAACAGACCGGATTACAGGTGAAACTGACGTCTTGGAGATAATTAGAAATGTTGACAGCCAGACGAGCACTGAGTACGGACGCCCCGGGTAACGAGTATACAGGAGAACAGACCGGATTACAGGTGAAACTGACGTCTTGGAGATAATTAGAAATGTTGACAGCCAGACGAGCACTGAGTACGGACGCCCCCGGGTAACGAGTATACAGGAGAAACAGACCGGATTACAGGTGAAACTGACGTCTTGGAGATAATTAGAAATGTTGACAGCCAGACGAGCACTGAGTACGGACGCCCCGGGTAACGAAGTATACAGGAGAACAGACCGGATTACAGGTGAAACTGACGTCTTGGAGATAATTAGAAATGTTGACAGCCCAGACGAGCATGAGTACGGACGCCCCGGGTAACGAGTATACAGGAGAACAGACCGGATTACAGGTGAAACTGACGTCTTGGAGATAATTAGAAATGTTGACAGCCAGACGAGCACTGAGTACGGACGCCCCGTGGGTAACGAGTATACAGGAGAACAGACCGGATTACAGGTGAAACTGACGTCTTGGAGATAATTAGAAATGTTGACAGCCAGACGAGCACTGAGTACGGACGCCCCGGGTAACGAGTATACAGGAGAACAGACCGGATTACAGGTGAAAACTGACGTCTTGGAGATAATTAGAAATGTTGGAAGCCAGACGAGCACTGAGTACGGACGCCCCGGTAACGAGTATACAGGAGAACAACCGGATTACAGGTGAAACTGACGTCTTGGAGATAATTAGGCAATGTTGACAGCTAGACGAAGCACTGAGTACGGACGCCCCGGGTAACGAGTATACAGGAGAACAGACCGGATTACAGGTGAAACTGACGTCTTGGAGATAATTAGAAATGTTGACAGCCAGACGAGCACTGAGTACGGACGCCCCGGGTAACGAGTATACAGGAGAACAGACCGGATTACAGGTGAAACTGACGTCTTGGAGATAATTAGAAATGTTGACAGCCAGACGAGCACTGAGTACGACGCCCCGGGTAACGAGTATACAGGAGAACAAACCGGATTACAGGTGAAACTGACGTCTTGGAGATAATTAGAAAATGTTGACAGCCAGACGAGCACTGAGTACGGACGCCCCGGGTAACGAGTTATACAGGAGAACAGACCGGATTACGGGTGAAACTGACGTCTTGGAGATAATTAGAAATGTTGTCAGCCAGACGAGCACTGAGTACGGACGCCCCGGGTAAACGAGTATACAGGAGAACAGACCGGATTACAGGTGAAACTGACGTCTTGGAGATAATTAGAAATGTTGACAGCCAGACGAGCACTGAGTACGGACGCCCCGGGTAACGAGTATACAGGAGAACAGACCGGATTACAGGTGAAACTGACGTCTTGGAGATAATTAGAAAATGTTGACAGCCAGACGAGCACTGAGTACGGACGCCCCGGGTAACGAGTATACAGGAGAACAGACCGGATTACAGGTGAAACTGACGTCTTGGAGATAATTAGAAATGTTGTCAGCCAGACGAGCACTGAGTACGGACGCCCGGGTAACGAGTATACAGGAGAACAGACCGGATTACAGGTGAAACTGACGTCTTGGAGATAATTAGAAATGTTGACAGCCAGACGGAGCACTGAGTACGGACGCCCCGGGTAACGAGTATACAGGAGAACAGACCGGATTACAGGTGAAACTGACGTCTTGGAGATAATTATAAATGTTGGAAGCCAGACGAGCTCTGAGTACGGGACGCCCCGGGTAACGAGTATACAGGAGAACAGACCGGATTACAGGTGTGAAACTGACGTCTTGGAGATAATTAGCAATGTTGACAGCCAGGACGAGCACTGAGTACGGACGCCCCGGGTAACGAGTATACAGGAGAACAGACCGGATTACAGGTGAAACTGACGTCTTGGAGATAATTAGAAATGTTGACAGCCAGACGAGCACTGAGTATGGACGCCCCCGGGTAAACGAGTATACAGGAGAACAGACCGGAATTACAGGTGAAACTGACGTCTTGGAGATAATTAGAAATGTTGACAGCCAGACGAGCACTGAGTACGGACGCCCCGGGTAACGAGTATACAGGAGAGACCGGATTACAGGTGAAAGTGACGTCTTGGAGATAATTAGAAATGTTGACAGCCAGGACGAGCACTGAGTACGGACGCTCCGGGTAACGAGTATACAGGAGAACAGACCGGATTACAGGTGAAACTGACGTCTTGGAGATAATTAGAAATGTTGACAGCCAGACGAGCACTGAGTACGGACGCCCAGGGTAACGAGTATACAGGAAAAACAGACCGGATTACAGGTGAAAACTGACGTCTTGGAGATAATTAGAAAATGTTGTCAGCCAGACGAGCACTGAGTACGGACGCCCGGGTAACGAGTTATACAGGAGAACAGACCGGATTACGGGTGAAACTGACGTCTTGGAGATAATTAGAAATGTTGACAGCCAGACGAGCACTGAGTACGGACGCCCCGGTAACAAGTATACAGGAGAACAGACCGGATTACAGGTGAAACTGACGTCTTGGAGATAATTAGGAAATGTTGACAGCCAGACGAGCACTGAGTACGGACGCCCCGGGTAACGAGTATACAGGAGAACAGACCGGATTACAGGTTGAAACTGACGTCTTGGAGATAATTAGAAATGTTGACAGCCAGACGAGCACTGAGTACGGACTGACGCCCGGGTAACGAGTATACAGGAGAACAGACCGGATTACAGGTGAAAACTGACGTCTTGGAGATAATTAGAAATGTTTCTGTGTCTCTTTTGTGTTCATGTTACTTCCTGGGCAACGTTTCTTCTCCACATTTAGCCTACAGTTTTCAAATTATTTCAAAAGTGTATTATTATAGAATTATCATAATCTTTCTTAAACCAAATCAATGTAATATAGGAAACCATAGCCTACAATCATCTTTTTGGGGTGTTATTCGGGATTTTTGTAAAAGTTGATATTATTTTTTATGGCTGGGAATTACGATATATTTTGATTGATTTAAATTTAAATTTAAAATAAATATATGTTAGCATTAATAAATAATAGTATTAGAAACGCTTAAATATATCCATAAAGTGTAATATAAATATTGCAAAAAAAATATTTTTACCAAATTCGGCGTTCTTTTTTCCCATTTAAATCCTTACGTTGTACATTTTTCTAAATTACATTACCAAGGCAATAATATATATTAAATTACTGGTTGTGCTATTTGGTTTAAATGGGCATGATGAATTCACATATTTAATTACTACTGATAAATTACTACTACGAAAAAGTGTTGTAGGATTAAACACTGTGGTGTTATGTATTACATAAAAATTGGATTATTTTACAGTTTCCAAATTTTAATCAGTGTTTTAAACACATTACTACAAAGACTATAAACGAGCCGAAAACATGAGAGGCAACTGGATCAACTGTACAATCAACTGATGTATTGTTGGTGGAGAGAGTAACTGGATCGTAAACAAGCAATTGTATCTCACCATTCACGAGGGTGTGTGACGGTAGTGAGTAAATCATTGCACCGGAATCGTCGCTATCGTGTCGTCGTGATAAGCGTCACGTGACCATTGTGTTACGCAATTCTCTTTCATTCAAATTCCATTCAAAACACGGAAACATTTTCAGTGTATTAGCATAGTCATTAAAGGTTTCTTGTAGCAAGTCATTAGAGGGATGCTGAAATCTCATGAGTTAAATTACTACTGGGGGTTGTTTTCCAGTAATTTCCGGGCTGTATCGCAAGCCCCGCTTGGGTAAAAAATACAACCAGATTACGTATGGATTTATACCTGGAGGACATAATATTTATATATTGGTATTATAGTCTCAATTTTCCCGTTCAAATAAATGAAATATTGTATAATAATCCTACTTTTTAATACTTAACTGAAACGAAGCTTACAAATTTCTCATATCTTCTCCACAATTAAAAACTTAAACCTCGTGTTTAAGAAAAGATGAAATTATTTGTAAATTCATTGCAAATTTTTAAATATTGTACAAATGAGTATTTAATTGCCTATATGTATAGTTATGTACGTTAATATTTTGTTTCTAGAATAAATATCTTTTAGGTATAAATTAGTATTGGTAAGTACATTTCAATTATTTCAATAATTTACCAGTGGTTTTAAAATAACATATTTTCCATCGCAGTGAAGAAAATCTGATACATTTTATAAAATAAATGTATATTAATTGAAATTATGCAGTGTTTAAATTTAGATTAGACCACTAATTAAAATGTTGCGGATAATTTATTTGTAATGATAAAGTATTTTATTGCAACATAGTGTACTGGTAGTAAAATTCATAACTATTGGGAGAGCTTTAGCAAAGCCTATCACTTTTGAGGCTCGAAAATTATATTTATGGGCGTATAAAAGTATGCAAATTTATAATATTTATACATTTAGTGTATTTGTAATTCAACTATCTTATTAGTTTATACTGATCTAATTTAGTATTCAATTGCATAAATGGTGGGATTGGAACTGTAAGCACATATTACCAATGATAAAATATTTTTACTTTTGCCTATAGTTCCTGAAAAAACGGTTACGCCTAAGTGTGAGTACATGAGTTTGTGACACCACATAATTCGTGCGCCACTACCTTGATTTATGTCTTATGTCTGCCTAATTATTAATCATCTTATTCCCTGATTTAGTTAATTAACCCAGATGCTACAAGTAAATTAGTTTTCAAAATTTTAATCATCTCTCAAAAATTAAACAAAAAACCACTGTAAAAACTTATAAAATGTTTTATACTAAAAGAAATTAAATGAATTACACCAATTTGTATACAGTAGTTAGTATCTGACTCTACTGAAAAACAACTTAAAAACTTTTAAATAGGTTGCCAAACTATATATACGCCGGAAATCGCTTTTAACATTAAAGATTTGTATTCGTTTACAAGATTCATACCAAAGATTCTAATAATCGATATCATCTTATCAACTTAAATTTCTGGTCAAAATCTGAAAAATAAAACACTAGTAGGTGAGGATAGAGCATATTTAAACGAAACACTTCATTCTTAGTCAGATCACATCAAATAAAATTATTTGTTCTTCAGGCTCAATTATACATCCGGTTTACAACTAATTCAACATCCGATAAACTAAATATCCGCTTTTCATATCCGCTTTTTCTGCTTATTCTCATAATTTTCCTGTTCTTTACCCATTGATAACCCACTTTCTGGTATTCTTGAATTTGAAATTTGTTTACAAGCATTGCTTAGATCGTGTAAATGCCAGAAAAACTTTCTTTCGTGTTAAACTACTCATCTGTTCCGATTTTTTTCTCAAGCTGGAACCACAAGTCAAAGCTCAAACCAAATTAAGGAAATTTTTAAGTGATTTAATTGTTTTACTAAAAACATCCATTCAATATTGAACGTTTATCCAGGGGTGAAGCCACAAACACTCGCTATAATCCAAAATGTAGTTAACTTGAAAAAATTTAAAAAAACTGCGGGGTCTAATTTTAACTCCCTGGCAAACTATATATGGAATCTAGAGGCGTAACTCCCTGTGACCGAAGGTGAGTTAGCTATTCTTCAACACACATATGGTATATGATAGTTATATAAAATCTAATGAAATAAAACATCATTCTTATGCTATGGCCAAATTTTCTAAAACGAGACATCAAAGGTGCTTAATAAAGCCTATAGCATACTATGAACATACGTCAAAAATGAAATATAATCTGCACAACATTTAATAATTCCAAAATCAGTTAACCAAATTATTTATTAATATACTTTTCTTTTGCGAATAAAAAGCTGTCATGTCACCAGCATAGCTATGACAGAGAAGTTATAATTTGTTTAAATTTATCTTTCAGTTCTTGCAGATAGTTAGGTAGAGAAATGGTAAAATTGAATTTGTTTGGGTGCGAAATGGAGGTAGACTCAGCAAAGGGCGGGATTAAGTCAGCAATTATTGTTATCTTTCTCTTATACAGTTATATTGGCTTCAGATTTGTCAACGGCAATTAAAAATTATGAATCTAAGTTATTAAATATTCTTCATTGATTTTAAAGATTCAGAATCGTAGCCACACATGTCTATCAGCATTTACATATTTTGATAATAAAATAGGTTAGAAAAGAAAACCGTTATATGACGTTCTATAAATATAAGATTGATCTTATATTTGTGTTTATTAATAAAATTAAATTTCTTTTTCATAGATGTTGTAATTAATTATTTATTTCAGTGTTCAAAAGGAAATATCCGATTTGA